>NW_023597054.1:40028304-40096335 GCF_011947565.3 Pollicipes pollicipes | reverse complement strand
CATGAGGTGCTGGTCAAAAGACACTATACCATGAGGTGCTGGTCAAAGGCGCTATACCATGAGGTGCTGGTCAAAAAGACGCTATACCATGAGGTGCTGGTCAAAAGACGCTACCATGAGGTGCTGGTCAAAAGACGCTATACCATGAGGTGCTGGCCAAAAGACGCTATACCATAAGGTGCTGGTCAAAAGACGCCGCTATACCATGAGGTGCTGGTCAAAAGACGCTATACCATGAGGTGTTGGTCAAAAGACGCTATACCATGAGGTGCTGGTCAAAAGACGCTATACCATGAGGTGCTGGTCAAAAGACGCTATACCATGAGGTGCTGGTCAAAAGACGCTATCGAAATAAGCATTTGCTGTAATGGCAAAACCGATATTTCAAGCCGTGTTCAGGATTACGAAGATGAGCACAGCTTAGGTACAGTGAAGATGAGGAGTGCATTTTAGTCAAGGTGGCTGTTTTAAAACATAGCACTTAAATAACGGTGCCGAAAAAAGCAAACGCTGAGGGCTTTCTTTGATCATGCTTCAAGGACTGTGTGCGTTGCATGTTAATAGCTCACATAGCTAGATGTCTGCCTATCAATACATCATTCTGCTTCGAGGTCTATCTCGTAATTCATCTGCAGATGCTCGTACCCGTCTCCGCTGATAAGTTTTCCTCGTTGTGAGGTGCCCCCGAGCATTGTTTGCGAGGACGAATCGCATTCAATGTAATGGGTCAACGACACGTTGACTTGAATTTTTGCAAACCCGGCGCCTGCTCTATCTATGAGCAGTTAATGTATTTGTGGTCACAACACCATGTCGTTCTCTCCAATATTTTATGCTTTTTCAGGTTTTAATTTTACTTCTATGATCGCTTTGCGTTTTCATATCTCAACATACATATTGGTGTGAATTTGAAGCTATTGGATTGTCATGATTTCGATGTTTTGCATAGGGTAACAATCGTACGGATAATACGTGTACAATGGAGGCGTATGTCCAGAGTGTAAGCCTTCACCTCATGAAGGGGTCTCAAAGCCCCTTCTCCCCCACCCCCTCCTCCCCATCCTCTGTGATTTTCCCGGAATAACTTCACAGCACTGACGACACATTGCGGCAAAGTTCGTTTGCTAGGAAGTTTCGGGACAGGGCGATCAGTGCCTCACACCCTCATCTCTTGGAGTTGGGCGTTTCTTGGTCACAGGCGAAATCGATAGCGGTGGACGCGACCGTGTCCGCGGGTCCTTCAGTTCAACGTTTAAACTTTGCTCTCCAACGGGTTTCTCATTTCAAACATTTCGGATTTTAATTTCGGATCCGGACAAACGTTTCCGGAGGTTTCGTGTCGCGTTTTTGCAGAGGTGTATGCGACAGCAAATTAATCCAATGCAACGAAACAGGCAAATCGACATGCCGACGGACTCCCAAAAATGTGATGAATAAGATCGCGGCTGTGTGTATGCTACGGTGTTTGCATAACCTTGAACTTTAACTTTGAAAGGTTGTTTTTTCCCGGGTGGGCAAAAGTGGACATCACGGGCATCATTATGTTATGAAGCATGCTAGACCTCTTTGGTAAACAAAGAAATGCTATGGTACCGTTTTTGCGGACGTTGACCCCTGATCCTGACGTGTTTTTTTTTTGCCCATAAGACGGAAGAAGACATTGTGGGCATCACCATGATGCTTATTTTGTTGCATTTATTGTTCCAAGGTATGTTCCTCATTTATACGGGATTTTGAAATAAAATATTTATAAAACAAAACAAAAAACAGCCGTTATAACCATATCTGGCATTTGTGAACACCGCCTTCAGACATAACGCCCGCCAATTGGCTCGCAACCAATGTTATGCTAAGTACGATGACATAATTAAACAAGGACGTGATGGGGAACATATTTATGGAACAGAGAAACTATGCTTTCTGAAACAGCCTTCTCCACTTAAAAGTATGCTAATAGTTAGTGAGCTTAGTTCATCGTATCTGATGCTTGCTTTAACATCTTCAAATGTGGAGCATTCCATTTAAAGACAAACATGGAGCACCGCACATTGGGCGACCTTGAACTTTCACCTTGGAGTTGTTTTTCTAAGAGTGAAAAAGGGATATAATAAGTATCACCGTAGCACCAATTTTCTTGCTTTTTCCTACAATAATAACTGCCAGGGAACCGCGTTTTGTACGACCATTGACCATACGACCACGACCATAACCTCTGAGCTTGTAAAGTAGCTTTTCGGGTGTGACGAACGTGGATACCACGAGCATTAATAGGCGCCCTCTTTGTTGCAATTGTTTCATGAGCAAGCAAAGGTCAGGGCATCTCGTCTCATGTGATCTTGACCTTTAACAATGAAAGTGAGTTTCTGTAGGTGTGACAAAAGTGGACATCACGAGCATCAATATCATGCCATTTTTGTTGGATCTCTCTGATAAGCGAAGAAATGTCGGAGTACCCACGCTTTGACATTTCTTTGAACTATAGAGGTCTAATAAAAAAACTCGGAGAAAAGAGGATTCCAGATAAGTTTGATAAGCTCAATGAGTCTGACCATGAGTGACACTTGTTGGCATTCTGAACTTGACGCTGCACTCAAATACAAATACGACGCTAACTTGACAGACATAAAACCATGGTAGTAGTGGGAGGGGTAACACGCGCTCGGTTGGGGATCAGTTTACCCCTCCCTGATGGTTTTTCCGGAGTGCAGCTGTGAACAATTGAATAGTAGATCTTCTGGTATCAAGAATGTATATGTTTTCCTGCCATAGGTCGCTGACCTATGGCAGGTCAAAGTCAGGTCATACATTCAACGAAGGGATCTCTAGGGAATCCCTCAATATGATGCAACGTCAGAGTGTTAGACGACGCCATACTTCTCTGGAATAGTTTCTCATGCATCACAACAATTCAATCAACAAATTCCAGTTATGTGGAGTCAGATATGAAGGTCATACCAGGTTCGACACCTGCCTGATTTTGACGAGAGCGTGTTGTGTGGGGTAATTTATTGTGCTCATTTTGAATTAATTAATGACAGGGACCGCATCATGCATATTCCAGGGCCGTTTTCAGGTCAGAATTGGTCACTGACCCAAAATTATCTGAGTCAACATTTTGTTTTCATGAACATACCGCCTAGCATAATCCCTGATGTCGATCAAAGTGCAAAAATCAAAGCAGTCTTGTATCATTTTAGCCACAATGACCTCCTGAAGGTCAAACAAGATCATAGACCTTAAATGAGTGTCAGTGACCTTTTGCTTACAGCAGATATCCAGGTTTACGGCGGTTGCATGAGAAGATCTTTGGCACTTTGGGCACGAATCTGGAATTCGACATTGTTGGACCTTATTTTACACGAATGTCACAACCTAGAAACCTCAAATTCCTGCGCAAATGAGTTCATATATCGACCAACACGCCCTGGAAATCTGGTGTTTCTAGATAATTTAGCTATGGAGATCTCAGGGCTCAAATTGCCTCCACTCCCCCGAGCAAAGGATATTCAACCGGCCACCCGGGCGCGTGTCAAAGCAGTCGCTCCGGTAGCGCGCGGTAAACAGGTAGGACGACGCCGGCTGGCCGCGGTCAGATGACGCATGAGTCCACGTCACCGGTTGGACGGTTGGACAGATGACGTGTACAGATCGCCGGCCCGGTGGCCGCCAAGACGGGCGCCTGTAACCGGAGCGAGCGGACACGGGGGACGCGGGCAGCGAAGCAAACACAAACCGAGACGCGCACGGTGGGAACACGGAAAGTGTACCCACAAAACAGGCAGACGACGCGGGCTGGATGATGGACAGAATGCAGGCATAGGACACAAGCAGCGAACACGTTCAGGAAACAACAGGTAGCCGTCCACAAAGAAACGGGAGCGCAGACAGACATCATCAAGGGCACAATGACAAATAATGTTGGTGACTAAGGGCAGCGGATAGAGACAGTCGCTGATGGCTTCTTAAGGGTGAGGAAGCGAAACACGATTTTCCACACTGACATATGATCGTTTGAAAACCGGCCACACCCGAAAAAATATCTGCATCGCCGTGTGGCACTTCGTAAATTGCAAGAGCGTGATGGAGCGGTTTCAAAACGATCAAAAGAGGAAATAAGACATCACACCGTGGTTTGATAATCTTGTGCCGGAACACCGCCGTGCTCCCGTTTTAAAGGGGGTGTTCTGCATTTGTATGTGGTTGTAACTGAGATTGTCATATTGGAGATTATTCAGTGCAGTTCACAATCACGCTCATGTTTAGACTTAAACCTTCTTGTCTGTAAACTTGACCCCGGCGAGCTTTTGCAAAATATTTTGTGCGCAGTATTTCAAAGTTGTCAGGCATGCATGACGCCATGGCCACGTCACGCGAATGCTGTCACCTCAGTGGTCATGTAGTGCTCAAGGCCAAGTAAAATGAAATGATCCTGATGATCAAATTATTCGTGTCTGGCCTGCGTCTACACAACTGCCGGCATCAATGGACTTGCAAATGGATGCCTGAGTAACCTCGAACTAGTATGCACGAAATGATCTGCACATCTGCTCAGGCGCGTACCTCAGAAACTTGAGGTTTTTATGATGAGAGTGTTTTGCGTTGTGGCGTGAGATTACGGTACAGATGGGATTGTAGGTGAGATCACGGGTAAGCTGAGGTAGGTTAGGTGGGACCACATCGGTTGTTTCGCGTTCATTGTGCGTCTCACAGAGCTTAAGTGATAGCTGCTCACATCTGGTCTGTTCCATCGAATGAGCAGTTCCTTCGCAGAGTCGTCGTGCTTTAGCTGCCTGTGAGTGCTGAATGCGTCTTCGAGCACGCTTCTCACTGATTCAAATACGCTCTCTGCAGAACTGATATGCCACAACTGGATCACCAAGTCTACGAATAGCCTGACTGATCGGGTGCACTTGCAGTCACTTCGCTTCACTTTCAGCAGCGCATGTTTAACATCAAGAGCACATTTTTCGTCATGCATCATGGGAGGTCACCAAATGCGTTATTTGAACTTTATTAAGGCCGAAAGAGGTCACTGATCCTGGATGACCCAAACCAACCTTTTGTTTTTAAAAACACTCCGCCTAGCGTCATCTTTGACACTGAATGAGATTCAAAAATCAAAACGATGTCGCCGTTTTTACCACCGTAGCCTTCTGAATGTCAAGTAAGGTCAATGACCTGAAATGAAGACCACTTAGCTTTTACTTAGTAGAGATATTTAGTTACCTACGTGAAAGGTGGTTGCATAAGAACATCTGGGGGAACTTCTATCTGGAGTTTGACCTTATTTAACATTCATTGTCCTGATTTGACCAAAAGATTATCACTTAGGGACCTTAAATTCACATACGTAAGCTCACATACAGGCCTTCTTTCCCGTGAATTAGATGTATGCAGGTTCTTTTAGTTTATCATCTCATTGGTTGATTCAAATTGATTCCACAGTTTTCACATGGGAAAGCGGTCCGCTTTGTCATCAGCGCCCCTTACCTCCCATGGATGACATGGCGAGACTACTGCAGGGTTTAACGTAGAGTGCGGGATTCAGCTATATTGACGTGAATTACGATGCCCTGTAGGTTACGCCACCAGTGTGACAAGAATATTTTCAGCTGTCTACACATAACGTCACTGGCGGCCTAATTCTATTACTATCTAGCTTGAATTGAATAACATGCGATATAATTGTATTTGCTTCAAGTTTGCCCCGATGCGAGAAGAATTGCATTTGACTGCATACTTCAGATAAGACAATGTGCTCCAATCAACCTCATGCAGCATTCACCGCATTAATTGGCCAGCCACACTCCATCTTACCTCCCTCGCGTATTGCCTCCTCCACAATGCGCTTTTCCGACCCAACACAGGCGTAGCTAATGGTGGTGGGATCTGTTGGCTCAGATACGCGAAGCCGATGCTTTTCGGCAGGTCAGCAGCAGCGACATTGAAACTGATATCATTTGGATGCGTTGTAAGGCGCGGCCATTGTGTGTCACTGTGTGTAGCTGACAGCACATTCGTCCTTCCTCTAAATACATTACGCCGTTATAGCTGTTGATACATCCATTCAACTTAGCGTATGAGTAAGTGGCAGAACAACACTGGTTCCATCGCGGACCCGGGTGGCTATGTTATCTGCCTTTGTCTTCGATTACACCATGGCGGTAACTCTGTGTAGAATGACTGGCGAGCAGCAACATTAGTCATCTTAATTGCTGCGCTTTCCTCTGGCCAAGAACAACAGCGTCACTGGGCTTCTGCCGCGACCCCGGGCTGTCAACAGCGACCTCCAGCGCACTAGGCACAGTTACCTGTGTGCACAAACAGGCACGCTGTGGGCTGGGAGGTCGCCGGCCAAACAGTTGGAATGGGTAGCCGCAATGGGCGGCGGACACGTGCCACCTCCATCACGCTCGCTAACGGTCTGAGAACTGGGGGCTTAGCACTGTTATTAAGACGGTTATTTAGACGGGCGAGTTTGCCAAGTTATTCTAAAGCAGGCTTAACGAGCTTTCAAAGATGGGCAGTATTTTGCATTTTTTGACAGTCGAGGCATTCCACGACAGATCGATTACCAAAACGCCAAAATAGCACTCTCATGTCTGAGAGCATGATATTAACTGTTACATAGGGTTGTCTCAGGGGTCTGAATTCATTTCTGAGATTTTTAGCCGGACTCAACTTGCAGTTTTTTAGACATGATGCTTACGATTGTGTTAAAGTCGGCAATGTAGGAATATTTTCTCTAGGCTGTACGTTGTATATAATCAACGTAAATGGACAAGTGCTGTTCACTTTTCCAAATCTGTGATGTTGGCATTTTGGCGCTTTGTCCACGCCTTGATTTTGAACAAAGGTTGCCTTCTTGCCCTCTTTATCTTACAACGCGTGACCTGTCATAGCATGGCCACAGTGAAATGCATTATTTGGCCAGCATAAGCTTTAATACGTCATATTTTAACACGCGTCCGAATGGGGCCAATTTTACACACACACACACATATACACTAGGGTGTGTCATCAGTAACAAAACCAAGTGAGACAAAGGGACTCTTCGGCGCAAGAGCCCAAAAGTACACGGCATGGCAAGATTGTTTCCCAAAAACTTAAATTCGTGAGGCGCAAGTCGATCGAAATATCACCGTAAACCGACACTCGGGGTTGCAGTCACCCTATGCTGAGCGGCGTTCGCCGCCATAGGTAACACCAAGCCGTGGGCGGCAAGCGACACAAAATACCTTTGTGTATAGAAACGATGCTACCAAGCGCTCTTTAAGCCGTCGTACAAGAATGCCCGACCTAAGGTCTAATATGCGGATCAGACACTCCCGATTGATTGCCATTTGGCGGAAACTTTATAAGCTGTTGAGTATGAAGTCGTACGAGTGTGCTGGTTAGCATTGCTTTAGGCTTTCCCTTCTCGAAGGCAGCTCTTGTGATGCAAACAAAACTTCGTGCAGCATATGACTCAGAATATATTGTCTGGTGTATAACTTAATGCACGCGGTAAGTTCTGCAGCCTGTATCACGGGCGTAGAGAGCGGGGGTGGGGGGGTCCGGTAGGGTGACCCCATACACATCTTGCTCCTTGCCGAGCCTGTGTATTCGATGCACCAGCCCAAACAGCAACTGCTCACAGACTGGAAACCCAAAACGCGTGTTGGCAGAGATCGCACGGTAGCAGAAATACCTTCCCAGCTGGGCTCCACATATTGCCGAAGCTTCAGCTCCAGCCGCAGACGTCCTCGGCAGTGCGGCGCTGCGTCGCACTCCTAGTGTGAACCAGGTAGGGCAAGATGGCCAGCGGCGCCTGCACTTTGTTCCACAGCTCGCAGTCCCTGAGGTCCCGCAGTGGAGGCTGCGTGGCTGGTCTGTGCCAGGGAATCAGTTCGGCGTACCTCACGGCCTCGAGGTTTACCGCTGAGATGACGAAGACCCTGGGCTGAATGAGACCCTCGGTTTGCTGCTCACGAGAGGCGCGTTGATCGGAACCGCCTGTTTGCGGACCATGCAGTTCTCATCCCACACCATGTTCAGCGTCAGCTGCTCCGGGCGGACCCAGTACCCGTTACGTCGGAGGACTGGCTGCACCGTGTCCCATGTGTGCCGCAGCAGGTCGCGGAGCAGCGCGGTGCTCCGGAGCAAGTTGCGTAAGCTGAAGTCGCAGCCGCTGTTTTGCCAGATGGCAAACAATACCGACACATAGTGGCCGACCACGCCCTGGACGAGGTTCTTGAGAGCACTGCTGGAGGTCTCGGTAGAGATGTGAACTAGGAGTAGACGAGCGGCTAGTGTCAACCATTTGAAAACAAAAGCGAATATATTAGAACAATGCGCTACAAACTTAGCATTAGATCATAAAAATATTGCGCCTCTTGAGTGTGTGTAATTATGCCGATAGCCAGAGTCCTTAAACGTGTCGGACTACATATCAATAAAAATGCTAGTAAGCATGAACCAACCAGCAAATGATGCGACATACTACGGCACAAGGTATAATAAGTAAATGCTCAACGGTGAGCACATTAAATATCAATAGATACCTGAACATTAAACACCCATTGCTACTAATTCGAAGATAATGCGTTTTCATATTTACCTGACATGGTTCGACGGCCCGATTCGCCGCTGGGCTGCCAGGTTTCGGACAAAGCCGTTTGAACGCCGGAGGCCGGAAGGTACAGGAGCTGCTGTTTGGTGTTGAGCTGCTGAATCAGGTCTATCAGTAGGCTTGGTACGCGTCCCGATCTAGGCTTGAATACCACAACGTCCCTCTCCAGACATCTGCAGCACAGGTCTTGCCGATGGGTCGAGAAACATTTCGATCCCGTGGTCGTGCCGTCCAACCTCAGCAGCAGATGGAGGAGGTTCAGCTCGTTGCCGTGCAGCTGGCCGATGAACCAGTGTAGGGTGACTCGGTGGCCAGCTCAAATAGCCGGAACACGTCGCCTATCATTTCGGTGTTGACGGTCGTGCCATCGCAGCCGAGCACATTTATGTGACCGTCGCACTGCGGGCTCACGGAATGTAACTCGTTGAACAAGTGCAGGGCGCGGCCGAACTTGGACGTAAAATGGGTCACGTAGCGGCTGCCTGGCACAATAATGACAGCCACGTGCTTTCGACGGCATTCGTCTGGCCCCGTGTGGCTCATGTAGCTCTTACCTTCCCGGCCGTCGGAAAAGAGAATAGCCAAACCTGACTCGTGGACTGCTTCAAACTATTAACGAGCCGTCTCCCTTCTTGCATTGTGCCTTGCGCAGCAAATCTTTTTATGATCTACGATATTTGATTTCAAGCAGCCAGTCCGACTCTGCCGTCTTGTTGGAAGATGTTGATGATAGCAGCAGGTTTGAGCTACTGTAGCTGTCAACCGCCAGAGCGGTGTTAGTCAGATCGTTGACGTTATAATCTACAGTGACTGGTTTCAACCGGAACCAACAATCGGCGTCGCCGCCCCCTTCTACCATGTACGGAACCGTGTAAGAATCCGTGCTCTCGGCTGACCCGCCAGCGCTGAGACCACTTGGTCCTGGAGCAGGCTCGGGGTCAGTACTAGTAGCCAGCGCTGGCCCAGCAGGCGGCGCGGGCTCAGCAGTCAGCGGGGAAGGCGATTCAGGTTCAGCAGCAGACACCGTCTCACTGGCGGCCGAGCCACGACGCCCCTGGAGTTGTTTGGCCATCCTCCGCACCTCGCGAGCCTCCCTAGTCACGATCATATTCCGGTCATATGACCTCAGGGTAAGCTTTCGGTGCCCGCACTGGTCCTTTATGGCAACCTCCTCAACCAACCTCCTCCTGATACACTGTGCAGGCAACTGGTCATGGAAAGCTGCACTGAGGCTTGCAAAATGCAAAATGCAAAATGCATTGCTTGCACTTGCATTTCGTGACATCAAGAAGCTTGATGAATTTCGTGGTGGTGGCATTGCTGTCACTCTCTTTCTGTCTTTGATTTCTTGCTGATAGCTCTGTTGGGAGGATATCAATCCCTCTCGTTCAATTTTGTCACGCATTTTAGATCATGAACAGGAATCGCTTGGTTGGTTCACAGTACCCTGATTTCTAAGGGTCGCGGTCTTGAAGATGATATTGGTGAGATTCCTCTTCGATTCGCTCAGCCACCTGATGTAGCTCAATGCTTTCACGTGGTTGGCGGTTGGTGGTGGCACAGTGGAGCCGGGTGGCCCATCACAAAATTTTCTGCGCACGACCGTGTAGCCTTAGGCATGTTTATGCGAGTAATTGCTCGAACGAAATGTTTCAGCACCAGAAAAACTACACTAATAAACCCATATGTCTCACGCAAAAAGCACACAAATTGCGAATCAACATCACAATGATGCGTTAGCAATAACAAACTTGAGCCCATCCCGGTCTGCTGGAGCATTTCATGACTGCACAGCTTTGGGTTTCGCCAAAACTTGATGCTCTTTACTAAAAAGTTAGCTTAAAAGCTGCTTGGCGACGTTTTGCTGGCACTCTCCATAATATCTAGGTCATGCTTAATCCACCAAGCACCAGAAGTGTGGAAAGTGGCGGCCTTGAGGCTTGTTGGAGGAAGATCCCAGTGCGTAAAATAGGTGGCGTTAGTATCGAATACGGCTTTCTTGGCCTATCAAAGAGAAACTGCTCCCGCCTCACGAATATCAACGTTGGTGCGGTGCGACAGACCTGAAAGTTTATTGTTAAGCCATGTGCCAAGGAAAATCTTTGTCTCAGCTGATTTCAAGAGATTCACCCCCTCGAAGACACACCGTAATACGCACTTCTAAAATATTTTTCCAGAACAATTTCCAAAAAGCGTTGGCAGCGGTGCCAAAACTAACATAGTTGTAGGAAATGAAACAGCGGATCTTTTGGTGGAAAAAATTAGGTGTACCTTGTGGGATCGCTGACCTCTGGCAGGCCAAAGTCAGGCTGTGGCTGTCAGCAAAGGACATTTCTGGGAAATTGCTCAACCTGGGGTACAACGGAGTGTTAGAGGAAGCCATACATATCTCAGATAGCTTCTTGAACAATACACAATTAAATTTAGGATCACAAAAAATTGACCTTGGGTCAACAATCACCAAAAAACTGACATCAAAACCAATCTGTGTTTTACTGGAGAGTTTGTTTTTATGGATAGTTTCTGATGCTCATTTCGAATTACTTGATAACAAGAGCCGTAACTGACATCTTTCTTGGACTTATCAAAAGTCAGAGAAGGTCTCTGACCTAAAATGAGTCGGGTCAGCTCTTTGTTTTTAGGAGCATCCCACTAAGTATAGTCCTTAGCGTTCATTCAACTTAAAAAATTTAGCAATCAAGGTGACCGTGACCTCCTAATGGTTACACAAATTCGCAGAACTAAGATGAACACCAACGACCTTTTACTAAGAACGGCTTTTAAGGTTCAAGGTGATAGCGCGAGGGTGCTAGGAGCACTTAAGGCAGCAATTTAGAGTTCGATCTTGTTTGGACCGTACTTTGCCCGAAAGTCATGGCCCAGGAAGCTCAAATTTTGACGCAAGTGAGTTCACATACAGGCCAACCTACTCTGTGCGTGTGGCGTCTCTAACTTCCTTAGATTTTCAGATCTCAGGGCGGTCAAATTGGCAGTACCCCCACATCAACTGGGAAAAATGCAACGACCCACTCGGGCCCGTGTTAGCTGTATAAGGAAAAAATTCTATCAGCTTTATATAAACTTATTATGAGCATGTGTTTTATGCCCGAGTAAAAAAACACGCTTACAAATGGAAATCGGCTTTGTCACAGGAATAAGTTTAGGCTCAGTGATGCTCAGGTAGGCAAATCAGTTAGAATGCCTGACAACTAGATGTGAAGGGTGCACAATCGCTGTAAGCACACACTAATTTACAATATGTGTTATACCTTCATATATGTTCTACTTGTCGTTAAATGCTGCATGTTTTGAGAAGAAAATCTCTTAGTCTAGCCAAAAAGAAATACTACAGTAATGAATTCAGTAAACATTCTGGGAATTCCAAGGAAACATGGAAAACATTACACACTCTCATCAATTCAAAACAAAAAAAGGATGCAGATCCAACCAGGATTATTGGTACTAATAATAAAATTATCACAGACGATCCGGATATCGCAGAATCATTTAACCTCTTCTTCAGCGAGATTGGACAACAGCTAAAAGACGAGATGCCTAAATCATCTTTCGACCCCCTCCAGCTCATCACAAATGTCGAAAATGAAATGGATCTGCCCCCCACTAATTAACAGGAATCAATTCTTCTCATCGATGGGCTAAACAACGTCGGAGCTGGAGTCGACAATATTGATTCAAAAATATTCAAGTTATCTTATACGGTTATACTCAAACCAATTCTCCATCTTTTCAACAGCTGTTTGTCCTCGGGGATATTTCCAAGCATTTTCAAAAAAGCCGTGATTAAACCCATCTTTAAAAGTGGGGACTCGCAACTTGTAGATAATTACAGACCTATCAGTATTTTGCCGTTTATGTCCAAAATTCTTGAAAAACTTATATATAATAGACTCGTCCTTCATCTAAACCAAAACCAGCTAATTCACCAAAGTCAGTTCGGATTTCAGAAGAACAAAAGTACTTACATGCCAAATCTTCTTCTGCAGGAAACTATTACAAAAGGCTTTTGAAAATGGGGAATATGTGTTAGGTTTGTATTTAGATCTGAAAAAAGCCTTTGACACTGTAAACATCAGCCTTCTTCTACGTAAACTTACCAAATATGGTATTCGACGAAAATCTCATGAAATCATTTCTTCATATTTGTCTGGCAGAACTCAATGTGTAAAAATCAGGAATGATCTATCAACAATCAAAAACGTAACAATGGGGTTACCCCAAGGATCCATTCTCGGCCCAATCATCTTTTTAATGTACATAAATGACCTACCTAAATTAAGCAGTAACATGATTTGTCTGTCTTATGCTGATGATACTGCGGTTGTTTTCAAAAATAAAAGTATTGTCGAACTTCAAAGCAATGTCAGTACGCTTTTGCTTCTAATGACTTCTTGGTTTGCTGCTAATTTTCTCTCCCTGAACGTATCAAAAACATTCACACAGCATTACACAACCCTTTCTTCGCATTTCCGACTAAATGTGCAAATTAATAATTCACCTATTGAAGAGAAAAAAGAAATTAAATACCTTGGTGCAATCATTGACAAATCTCTTAAGTTTACAAGCTACACTAATTTTGTTGCAAGCATAGTAACTAGGAATATTGGAATAATAAGTAGGGTTAAGTACTTTATTGATAAAACAACATCACATCTACTCTATAACACTTTGATTCTTCCTTACCTAAATTACTGCTGCTTGGTTTGGGGCATAAATTATGCTTCTCAACTAGATCGATTGGTAATTTTGCAAAAAAGGGGCTGTGCGTCTTATAGAAAATGTGTGTCCTCCGCAAAGCTCAGAGCCAATCTTTAAACGATACAAAATTTTGAAACTCGAATATTGCTAAATCTCAAATGTTAATTGTGATGCACAAATTTTTAACTTCACAGCTCCCTGCATCATTCGATTTAATTTACAATCTATACGAATCCAATGACATGGATATGAGGCAAGCAAAACATTTAGATCAACCTTTCTCTTATCGTAATTATAGACTAGTTACAGCATCCTGCCTTGGCCCTAAGCTGTGGAACGACATAATGGTTCCATATTTTCCAAGAATAGCTGATATCCCTGTATCGAAAATCATCGTTAAGAACATCATCCGCAAGCATTTCGTGAACACATATTAACGTAACAAACATATTTGAAGACATTGCCATCCTTGTGCTGTACATATCCAACGCACTTCATATTTGACCTCTTTCATGTTTCATAATCAATTTCTGATATAAAGTCATGCACATATACCCAAATTCATGGCGCTGGCTCCGGGAGTTCTCCCAGCAACAAGCTCTGCTTAGCTGGGTGGACTCCCTGGAAATCCAGCCCAAAACCCAGCACAAAAATGACCAGGTAATTGCCCCCTCCGACTTGTGACTGTATAACCCTTACTAACACGGGGAATTGAGTGGTTGTAGATTATTGGGCGGTTGTAGCGGGCTGTCATTAGCTGATTTTGGTTAATGACTACTTTAAGCCTTTCCATCTATGATTTTTCCCTGCCTTTCACATAACACAATTCCCTCGGGTCTGCTCCACCTCCTCGCCTGTTTTTTTTTTAAGTTTGTTTCATCTTCCTAGCTGGGAGTGCCGCGATTTGATTTTATGTTTTCTGGTGTTAACGTACGGTTTACTGCGTCGCTGGGATTGAGGGAGGGGCACTCCTGGTTACCTGTTCTTGGGTAGCGTAAAAAAAATGAATGGAGGACACTAAGACAATCTCAAGATACACTTACTCTGCATTACAAACGGTTCATACCCGTATATCAGCTGATCCTCCCATCCACTCATTACCCACTCTAACCATTAACTCAGGTTTGCCATCATGGTAAATCGAAACACTTTTACCGAACTGAGTATGTCTGTTTTGCTGTTCCGTCCATCTTTGCCAGCACACAATGTCGGCAAGGCTTATCGCAACAAAAATTGTGCCGCATGGTTATTTGCGATTGAGTTATATATATGGAGACTGGATATCGTGTGAATCAATGCCAGAATACACCAAGTGTTCCACTCAACATGCCATGCATTGGTGCTTTCCGTGATGCTCTGTCACTGATAGTTTGAAAATGACAGGGGAGCCACATCGTCTCCCCCCCCCCCCCCTCCTCATTCCGCTTCTGCTATGAAAAATGACGATCAGGAGCCACGTCATCAGCGCAGTGTGGCTTGCAATCTGCCAGTGGCGGTCACGCCGGCACGTGGGAGGCCGCAGAGGACTGAGCCGCTCCAGAACTGACCAGGCAGGTCCGCGGTCCCACCAAGCTCTAACGACACCATTCAAACGTTGTTTTTCGAGCCGACGTGGCCATAAAGCGCGCGCTGGCCGCCCACCATCAGGTCGATGGGACGGGCATTGGAATGTCTCGGCGCCGACATGGAAGGACGCTCCTGATGTCTCCTCAGAGCTCGAGGGAAAATGACGTAAGTGGCTATGAGAAAGGTGTGGGCGGGAATGGAGCAATGAAAGTGGATATGCAATGGAAACAGCTGCCGTAAGGGCGGCCCGAGACGGAAAATCTGACCTGTGAATGACGGAATACCTAACTGTGGATTAAGGAGCTCGCACCAAGGTGACAAGAGAAAGGGGTTATGTGTGGATAGCTGTTACAGACGGAGCTGACAGGAGGGCAGTCTTAAAGGAGGTCACCTCCGCCCTGTTTTACCGGCAGTTCATGCCTTTGAAACGGTTCAGGCAAGGGCTAGGAAGAAGCACGCCTCAGAGTCACAGTGGATACTTGCATTTTGTATGGAGTCAAGCATCCTAAGGTGTGGCAGGCGTTATAATGTAAGAAAAGAAGACAACGGAGAAGCCGCGCGGAGCCGAGCTTGAAACGTCAGACAGATTGCAACTTCTGTCGGCTGAAATCTGATCGGCGTAGATGTGTGCCGACATTTAGACAAGGATATCACCAACAGATGCCCGTCACGCTTCTGACAGTTCTGCTGGATTCCACTCCGATGGGTTCCATTTCATGAGCAGCTGCGACGGCCAGTAAGATAAGGCATGGCGTAAAAATGTAGCGGATCCAGCTGGCGGGTCAGCGCTACGTTATAGCCCCGAGTATGACGAACGTGACACCACGCAATCCAATTGCAAGGGGATCTGTGTTATTGCCCTGGGATACGTTGATCTCGTGTCGAATTGCTTCCGGTGGCGACAGATCCACTGGGAAGCTTTGGAGGCAAACGGGATTTGTCCCTCCTTTCTTTCTATGCAACGACGTAATGCTTGTGTCATGTGCTTTGAATCCGAGATGTAGTTGACCATTCTCTTACGGCACTTACGCAGCTTTTATTCCTGCGGTATTTCTAGGGGGTGTGGAAGACAGTGCGGCAGCTTCCCATGAGCCCTCACTTCCACCATCTATGCCTGCCCTCTTTGGTTGTCGTGAGATGGGCGGCCGAACAGTCTTGTTTTACACACAGCACATCACGGTTTGTTCAGGGTATCACCCATAGTGTCAGCCTGCAGTTATTTAGCATTATTAAACGCGCACAAGTTGCTGCAGATCAGATTTATTAACTACGCACATTTACCTAAATACTAACCTTCTGTCCTTTGCACACATACGCAAAAGCGGCTTAGGCCGACGCGATCATGCGATCCCGATTTTTGCAATTGCTTCAAATGTGCGACTTACTTCCAAGTATTCCAAGCAGTAAACGCTCCGTAGATGACATAAATGTTGCATCTTTTTTGAGATTGCACAATTCAATCCCATTTCAAGAATTGTTTGGCAAGAGTTATCCGATCATCGATTCACTCGTATTGGTTGTTAAAAACATGTCTCTATGCAGGGGCGTAAGGGTTTCACAATGGGGTGGGGGAGCACAGTTTAAACGCACACTGTAAACCACGGTCAGCGCGCCGCAGACCAATGCTTTGCGTGCTGTAAAAATATGCTACGTGTTTTCTGTGCTCCTTTTGCGTGCCTACCTGGATGTTTTATTGCCAGTCTTTCGCTGCATGAATATGAATGCATGCGTAAATTGGGTAAAGGGGGTCAGTCACGTGCCGCCGTGGCTTCGATTGGCGTATTCCCTTTCTCTGCGTGCAGTGACAGACGCTCGCCTTTAGCAGCTCATCAGGCTAAAATCGCGCTCCCGCCGCCGAGTCTGCCGCGGCAAAAAACGCGGCAACTGCCCTCTTCCTGTGGGCTCGTCTAGCTTCACTTAAACGATGACCGAATGACCATAGATCATTTTTGAAACGCTTTCATAGTCAGTGTGCGCTGCTAACATTGGAATACGCTTTAACAAAACGAGCCCTTCTGTAAAATGGCGCAGCGAATTAACCCGTTTAAATTTCAAGTTTCAACCAGGCAGACAACCAGACACTGGATATATAATGGACGCATTTTGCATTTCCCTGCACTCATTACATGACTGCCTCGTATTAACGAGGGGCCAGAACGAAATGGTCGTGCATCTGCATATTGTACACAGCATCATTCTGCAGCTCGGAGTCTAAACTTGGTTGCAGTAAAGATCACTTGGTTCCAATTAAGAAACTGAAATGTGAAATATGTGTGAACTGCCGGCATGACAGCAAGGTCGGTGAGATGCGCAGATTTTGTTTCGCGCTACATAGCATTTTATTGGCCGAGACCCCTCCGCACACTGCCAGTTGTTTGCTTTTCACATAGGCTCTGCTTCGGCGCTAAGGCGGCTGCCTCACGCGGCCACGCCATGACATTCGGCGGCGAGAGCATGTCCCCCGAGCTCGAAACGGTGCTCAGACGGCTTATGCCAGCTTTTTGAGCTTTTCACGCATTGTTAGATCAGATGCGTCTGATTTGAATGGCAATAACAGCTTTCTCAGAGTATTTTTGAAAAGGTCAAAAGTGTTATTTGAAATAACATTCTAATATAGTTTTATAAAAGGGAGTCAGCAGTTCCTGCCGCCGCCAGTTGTCGCGGACTAGGGCTAAACTGTGGGGCTACAAAGAAAAAAAGTGCAATGCTGTTACAAAACGTTGACAGCGTAATTTGGACTCGACAATAATTTGAATCAATCTCCTTATTGCATCTTGATAGTAATGCACTATCACTAGCCAGTGCTGTTATTAGACGTAACTTGTCCTGAGGTTTCACCAGTACTTTTTTGGAATATGCCCCAAAGGCTTACCACTTCCTTTAACGGTTTTTTCAGCAGTGTTTTGTCCAGTGGAGAATTCCACGAAAATCATGTTAGTTAAACCTGGCTGGCAGCTCCCTTGGGCATAGCTGATAAAGTAGGTCAATGCAGGGACAGTATGCGCTTTCACGCAAGCAATTCCACGCAGGGACCCAATTTGGTACCACGTTAGAAATGCTTGAAAATCGGGAAAACAGAAGCAGGACCACGGTTTACAGCAAGGGGCTATCTATGGGCTAGCTATGATTTTTAACCCCGTGGGCGTTTTCAGATCATGTTTATATACTTGTTGGTCATTTGATGTCTGCGGTACTTGATTTGGTGCCATGGACCAAGTACGGACAAATAAATTCCCCGTAAAACAGGGAGCTAGAAAAGCTTTTGAACTAGGGTGGGAGTGAAAAATTATGTCGCAAAAAGCGCGTGAGGGAGTGGAAAAATCCCTTCACAAAAGAGGGAGCTTATGAGCTCGTGACTGACGCTTCACCAAACAGACATCTGTCTCAAGTTGGCATGGACGTAATATCAGAAACCTGACAAAACCGTTTTGTTTTTTTAACATCTTCGGCCATTTAAGTGAAACAGAATACATTAAATCATAGTAATTTCATGGCAATGTAATGAGCATAAAAAATTATTAACACCAATAATTTGATGCTGCATTTTTCATTTTCTTTCCACAGCACTTTCACACAAAACAAAGCAAAGCAATTCAATAACAAAATAACAACAGAAAACTTCACAAACATAAAACACTCAAACAAAAAAAACTTGGACTTATGCACATCAGCCCATCACCAAGTCAAACACAATAGACATACCTCTGGCGCCTGTTAAGATGGGGTCAGGGAAAACAAACATTTTGCCACTGTTTCTTACAAAATACCGGTGCTTATTTCCATGAAAGTAGCCAACTATGCCTAAACTAAAGAGGCCTTACTTCATCTCATCCTGTCTAACCTGTTTGCATCACAGTAGCAGTTGTGAGTTACTGATTCTTGCACAATTCCTATTGCCACTTGCCATGCTCTTAACCAACTTACCTAACTTAGAGTAGCCCATATGTTGAACATCATCTCAACTCACCGATCTGTTGACAGCAGCACTTGTAATGAAAACATGATAAACCCAATTTTTGGCTGGTTTCAACTTCCATTTTTGCTCAGTTCATTTGTGTATGCTTGTTGACATCAGACAAAGTTGACAACACACAGATCAAAACACTTTAAATTACTTCGAACAACTTATTTCGATTGCCACGGTTAACCTATGTCAACGGCAATAATGGGTATGCTCCACAAAGCAATCTCTTTTCTCCAAAAGTAGCAATACTTTTAGATGACCATGCCGGTATTGCTGCTTGCCTTTTCAGCTGCAGCAAAGGCATCTATTTAGGCTTGTTTATTCATATTTAATGGCAAAGTTTGAGATGTTGGCTCAACATTTTAAATGGGATGGTCTGACTATTTGTTATATACTAATGTTTAACTTATATTATAATTGCTATGCAGCTTAGAGTATCCCTGTGTTAAAAGCATAGTGCATTTATACAACACAGTCATCTGCCAGTCAGCGAACCACGGCAACTATGGAAAACATCCGGTTAAAGCAGCCATGAGGGACCACTTCAAGAAATTTGGGGCAATTTTTTTCTAGAAATTTGATCCGAACCCTTTGAATGGATGGATTTCTGCGATCAGCGCTCACGCTAAGCAGTGCTTGTTGTGTGAGCCCCGACCCCTACCACTCGATTGCGCAATTCCAGGCAACGGCAGAATTTAGTGGCGAAAGCTTAACGTGCCGCAATGCTCGGCACGGTCCGTCCTGCCCTCTGACGTCAACTGACCTTTAGTGCGACCGCTGCAACCGGCCGCAGGCCATACCTGTCAAGGACAAATAGCGAGCGCCTAAAGCGACCCGAACCCACCCCGCCACGGGTGGGTGAATCGGGAGGCAGGCGCTCTAACCAACTGAGCCACCGGGACGGACTAATAAATAAATAATCAAGAATAGGACAAATAAAAAAATATAAGGACAAATAGTCAAGAATATGGAGCAAAATATTCCTATTGCATGCCTTCTGACATCATAATTAGTCTTATGACAAAACTCGATGGTTTAAAACAGAAAATGGTTAACGGTTACCAATCGTGTGTTGAAAGCAGGTAAGGCAGGAAATTACTTAGTCTAGAGGAGATTTACTGGCTTCTTCCTGCTTCCCCACAACAAAAAGTCAGTAGCTTTTGCACAGTCTGCTGGCAGACAGAGTCTTCCGACTCACGCCCCCCAAATATAAATATCAATCATGCCCACCAAACTACGAGATTAAAATGCGAAACAAAGTAAAATTCTTTACCAGGCCTTGCTGGTGTTTGCACCAGGCTCTGCACTCGTAGTGTGGTGGTGAGACCAAAAAAATACGGGATGCATGAAAACCTCGCATTTGGCACACAGCTGCCGATTGTGATGCATTTTGTAAAGAAACCAAACTCAATGCGTGTAAGCGGCTGGGGCCTCTGGGGTTCTTGTGCTTGGAGGCAACTGGCGCCCTCGCTCTGTGCATATATAGACATGATTCAGATGTAGGTGAGAGAGGACATGCCATAGGTGCCCAGGGTCTGCGGAGCCTCGTTTATGCTTGGTGGTTTCAAATGAGCTCGGTTTTGGATCGCATTTGAAAACCTCAGAAAGGAAAATAGGGGTTTGGCATTTGCGATTAGACAATGTCAGGCAACGAGTGGAAAATTCACATAAAATATGGGGAAAAGGAGTGAAAAATTCCTCCTCATAGGGTGGTGCTTTACACCCAATGTCGGCAATCTAGGACACTGCCGTAAAATGACGAATTGCCTTGTGATGACGAAACAGTAGTGCTTCCAGACAAAAGTTTATGTGAAATGTTGACAGACGTGGCGAAAAATGATGAGTTTTGAGATACTTCTGCGCTGTTTTCCAATTATTTTAGAACTACGTGCCTGCGGGATGCAGCTGGGCCAAGTTAGACACCAGTCAAATGAGCGCGAGTGTGAAAAGAGCTTGTGTCGCTCTGCCCTGTCGTGGGGTCACATTTTTGTCTTGACTGCGACCAGTCGTGCACGCCTCAAGGCTGTCTCCACAATTGCTGAACTGTCTTTCTTTGCGTGTTTTTCCAAAAATCCAGAGAAGAGTCAGTAGGTAACGTCGCTTCCCCGCTTCGTCTTGCGATTGCCGTACGATCCCCAGGAGTGCTGGCCATCCACCGGCTGTTTTCCAGCCAATGTTCGCACATGCGGCAATTGCTTTGCTCCTCTTTCAGCCCTGTTTCTTGTAGCGTTGAGATTTCGTTGCAAATGGCAGCGTGGAGATTGTGTGCAACTAGCTGTGCTGTTCTGTGCTAGCTACACCGCGTTTTCCGAAAGGATGGTAACGAATTTCAGAAGCTTCATCGTCCCGGTGTCAATGAGAGCAAATTCGTCCCCGAACCTGGCGCCTAGAACATGTAAAACGCGATCCAGGGGCTCCCGGAGAGTAGGACGCCGTGCGCGGCGTTGTGCGCAGGCCCCTCGCGCCTCCCTCGGAATGTCACATTATTTGCACTTCCGTGGGTCTCCCAGCTCCCTTGCTTCGTTCACCTGAGGTCGGAAAAAATGGGTATTGTGTCAGGTCACCGCTGAAATGGAGGTCATCATGTCTTGGACTATCTCTGCCCGTCACGCTCATCAGCTGTCGTTCCAGCTCGGTGACTTGTCGGCCCGCCAGTTGGTCTGCGCAAACGGCCGGCGACGGGCGATACATTTTGCCGACGCTGACGTGGCGAAAATGTTGCACAAAATATGGTGCGTCGTAGCACGGGCAAGGAGCGGATGAGGAGGAGTTCCGCATTTTATCTTCGGCTTCCTGCTCCTCGAGTGTCGCTGCTCCCGACTCGAGTCCTTGAGTGTCGCTGCTCCCGACTCGGGTCTCGTCCCCGTCACATCCACCTGCCTGCGTTGCTCGTGATCCTCATGCTCCCGCTCCAGCTGCTGTCGCTCCTGGAGGTGATGGACGCGGAGTTCCGCGGAGCATGCCAACCGCGAAGGAGTCATTAGAACACGTGACAACGCAGAGTGCTGAGTCAAGACGCTGTTGGTTTCGCACCGCCATCGTCGCCAGCGTCTCCCGCTGTCACCCCAGTCGGGCTGCAATGTCTCGGTGGTGGTGAAGGAAGGCCGACACTCTACCGCCGCGACTGACACCGGGATGCGGCGATCATCAACGGACGGCCTGGCCTGCTCGTGTATCCGCCATGTAGGCTCTCTGTCGTCCTTGCTCTTGCGCTTCTCTACGATTCAGGGTAATGTGGTCCTTGGAACGCAAGCAATACCAGGCAGCGACCTACTTTGGTACGAATCCTAACTAAATCGGGGCAATAGTAGCAGGGCCATAGTTTGTCGTCAAGGCGAACGCGAGTGTGAAACAGGGTATTAAGATAAGAGAATTGGTTGAGCTAGGCATTTGCTGCTGATTCAGCCCTTCAGAACAAATATCATGGGTCACCATTAATGCATCATGGATGATAAACTTGAGCGGTTAGAGCACCTTGACCAGTTATCGGGGGGTTAGTGTTCGATGCGAATCAATTTTTATGCAAGGCATATTGTTGCCCAGCCTTTACCTCTGGTTTTTGGGCGCAAGCCTTACATCCTTCATTCTGTATCCGTGGGGCTTTATGAACTTGACTACATGCTCGCAAACAAAACCGCTGATGTATTTTGTTGACTGTGAATGATAATTTGTGGTAAACTCAAACTTCATTTTATAGCTGAATTTGATGCAGAATTTCGCATTGAAGTGCACAGTTCAGTTTGGGTATTGTCGACAGTTCTGCTGTGGTGCTCTTGCCACGTCGTTCGCACGGGACACACGATGTGTGCAGCGATTTCCACGCTTATTCTTCCAGTTCCGCACACTGAGTAAGGAAAAGAGGACCACGTTGAGTGCAATCTGCTACCAAAACGCCACGCACTTCAAGACTGGCTGTCATTTACAGAAGACGCTTTTGTTCGCCAGTGGTGGCTACAAAGGCATCAGCGCTTTGTTGGCCTGTCATGATTAAGGAAGTCTGTCCATCACTTGTGATTAGGAAGCGGTTCGGTGCTGGACATTGACTACTGCACGGCACTGTTTTGTCCATTCGTTGGGCAGCAGTGCTTTGCCCGCCGGTAGTGCTCACAAAGTAATGTTTTACCTGTCGCTCATGACTGCGTGAGTGCTTTGACGGCCGGTCTAGATTATAACAGAGCAGTAGTTTCTCCACCACCTCATCATCATCATCATAAGCCGTAATAAATTATGAGCTGCAAGTTGGACAGTAAGCTCTAATGATATATTTCAAATTTGTTGTCAACTTTGAACTTGAATTTTGAAGACGTACTTAAGCTATACCATGTCAAGGTCAGAAACTTCAGATTCTGCATGTGAAAATATTATGTTAACTGAGGTTCCCAAAAATGCAGCATCTTGCGCATAAGCCGTCAGAAGTTATTCCGGAAAACGAGGGGCCGGGGCGTTGAAAATTCCCTAGCAGCGACAGGGGCGCATTCAGAGGGGAGGGGGCATGGAGCCATGACTCCCCTTGGCCCCGAAGGGGCTTCATAGGTTCCGAAGAGGCCTCTAGACGGCCAAACAGACGTAGTTTGTGAACACAAAATGCAACAAAATTGGTCGTCTTTGGGCTTCCAGGCGACCAAGTATAGTCGCAAGCGAAGGCGAAGGGCCCACGAGCGTATAAAAATACATTTTTCTGATTGAAGAGTGGTGATAGCGAGATTTTATAGGTCATTATGCTATCCGGTGGTCATGCACTGTTCCTGGAGGTCATATATGTCCAGTTGTAGAGTGAATCCGATCGCTAAGGAGCCTTTATGTTGCTCTTGGTTTTTTTGCAATTGCTTGGAGGGCCACGCGCTGATGTCGGGCCCTTTATGCTGGTATGTAGGGGCACTCTTGCCGATCAGGGGCTTTCCACGGATTCTCTCCACTCGCCCTGATGGCTCTATATGTTATTGCTGGGGCCTCACGTGTTGAACTACCGGAGTACCCTAATAGGCTGCTCAGGGGCCCTTTACCTTTGTTTCGGTTAACCTACCGGCGCACTCGTGATATGTTCATGGAGTTTCTAGTCTGGTCAAAGGGCGCTCCCAATTCTCTGAACTTGCTTATGGCTCTACGCTCTTGTTGGGGGTCCCTCTTTTAACCTGCTCGGCCACACCCGATTGCTGGGGGATCCCCACATTGGGTCTTGGACACTTATAATTCCTTTGGGGGGCCTACGCCCCTGTCAGGGGCCCCACCTGTTGAGCTCTTGTCAGGTGCCCCATCTGTTAGCCTGCCCGGGCACACTCGACTGTTCGGGGCCCTGCACATCGGGTCTTAGGTACTTCCTATTTGAATGTAAGGTCCTACCATAGAAGTGTCCCGCTATCTGTTAACATGCCTAGACACTCTTAATCTATCAAGGACCTTCCACTGATCCCTCACGCTCACCCGAAAGGTTTCATACGCTGTTGACAGGGCCCCATATGCCGGGGCACACTCGGCTGCTCGTGGGCCCTGCATATCAGCATCGATTTTTCTACTTGCTCGGAGGACCCCGTGGTGTTGCTCGGTCCGTACCAGGTAACGCGCCGAGGCACTCGATGCTCCGGGGCCCTCTACGTTGATCTAGGACTCATTCCCTTTGAGCTCATTTATGGAGGACCCTTCACTCCTGTCAGGGCCCCTTCTGTTAACCTACCAGGCAGCTTGATTGCTCCGTGGCCCTCCATTTTGGTTGGATGCTCTTCCGTTGAAGTCAGAAGGATCGTATTATGTTGCCGAAAGCCCCACATGTGCTTGCGAGCGCCAGGGCTATTCATCTGCCCGTGTGTACGGGCTTGACTAAATTACCTCATGTGCCCATTTCCGAGATCGCGGGATGACGGCTTCCCTTGATGTCTTAGCCTCAGAGCAGTAGTGGCATGTGCACCGATTAATTTTCACGCTCAGTTGTCGGAGATAAATCCGACGTATCCAAATCTCCGCCGACGTTATGCATGTCATTTCCGTTGAGCATTCAGTCTGTGACACTTTTTTGCTTGTGCATCACTTTCTTAACTCGCGCTCGGGTGGCCGGCCAGGTACCCTTCGCTCGGATGGGGGGTCAATTTGACTCCCCCTCCCTGAGATCTCGGGAACTAGGGAAGCTAGACACACCAAACTTACAGGGCATATTGACCTGTACGTGGACTCTCCTAGGTCAAAGTTTGAGCTTTCCCGGTCTTGACCTTCAGGTCAAATAAGGCTAAAAAGGTCAAATTACAGGTTGGTCTCTTAAGTGTCCCCAAAACCTAGGCAACTGTTTCTGAGCAAAAGGTCATAATTCCATTTGACGTCGGTGACCTTATTTGACCTTTTGTAGGTCATGGTGACCAAATTCATACCAGACTGCCCTGAGTTTTGCATTTAAGATGACGCTTTGTAGTATGTTCCGAAAACAAAATGTTGACCCGGGTCATCTTAGGTCAATGACCTCTTCTGACTTCTAAAAAGTCGATGGAAGATGTATAATGTGGTTCCTGCCGTCAATAAATTCAAAATGAGCACCACAAACTATCCCATACAGCAAGCCCTAAAGTAATAAATCAGGTTGGTTTTGACCTTGGTCTGACCTTCATACTTGACCTTAGGTCAACGTAATTTGCTCATTCAATATTTGTGGTGCCTAAGAAAGCATTCCAGAGGGGTATGGCTTTGTCAAACACTCCGTTATGGTGTCAGATTGGATGATTCCCTAGAAATTGCCCTCGCTGAAACCATGGCCCGATTTTGACCTTCCACAGGTCAGCGACCTTACAAGGTACATCTAAATTCGTTATGTCAAATAATCCGCTACTCAATTGGCTACAGATATGCAAAATTTAGTGCGGCTACGCTGCACTGTTCGGAAACCATTTTGGTGAAATCTTCGGGGGGTCAATTTGACCCCCACCCGAGCGCGTGTTAATGCACCAAAAATTAGGCATTGGTCATCAGGCATCAGCTGATCACATTGACTAGCCGGCTAGCCGTAAATAAGCTAAGACTCAAGCTCGTGCTTTATTTTGATGGTAGATAGTAGCCAACTTGAGTGCATTTTACCATGTTTTCCTAGAAATAGTTATCCTTTTAATGAAAAGATCTGTCATGATGTGAACAAAATGAACTGGCATCATGTACTTGTATACGTAGCACGCCTGGTTTTCTCGGGTTGCGCATAGTAAGATGGGTTCCCGTATGGCAATAGCACATAAGATACTATTATTGTTATTATTTAATGGCCGGAATACGAGAATTGTTCTGGGAGGGGTACTAAACTGCAGGGGGCACACAATGTCGCGTGCCTCCACCCCCACCCAACGCCCTTTTACGAAATCCTCCAAAATCCCGCCCCTGCGTAAGGCAAAGATTAACTGTGTCTAGTTTCCCTCCGAGTTGCAAAAATGAGATGACTCTTGCGCAATGTAACGCCCCATGCAAAATGCCCCTGGGATTCAAGTCCGCACTCAGCCCAGCATGGCTGCAAGGTAACACATTCATATTGAGCCATATTGCCGTGGCCCTGGCATATGACCAGCATATGGCCCCAGCATATGTTCAGCGTATGGCATCATTTTGGCATGCTGCATCTTTTCCTTACCCGAACTCAGTGTGAGGACCAGCGATGGTGTTTGGCTATTACTCGGCTTGTTAAGGGATCAAAACGGCCTACCGCTGGTCTTTTTTCACCGACAGGACTCAACCGTTTTGACGGCAGTTTTCACAGCTTCGTTTGATCATTGGCTTGTAGGGCTGCGAGTATTGATCATCTCACCAAGAAGCATTAACTGTGTCAACATGAATTGGCGCCTCCAGGTCGGCGCGCTCCGTTTGCATAGGCCAGCGGGCGGGGCACGCCTCAGCGCTGTCCGCCGCTGCGCTCGACTAGGCCCTTGCTGCTCGCCTCAGCGCTGTCCGCCGGCGCGCTCGACTGGGCCCTTGCCGCTCGCCTCAGCGCTGCCCGCCGGCGCGCCCGACTGGGCCCTTGCCGCTCGCCTCAGCGCCGTCCGTCGCCGTGCTCGACTGGGCCCTTGCCGCTCGCCTCAGCGCTGTCCGCCGGCGCGCCCGACTGGGCCCTTGCCGCTCGCCTCAGCGCTGTTCGCCGGCGCGCTCGACTGGGCTCTTGCCACTCGCCTCTTTCCCGACGACGCTAATCCTTGTGCCGCCTAATTGCGTGCGCGCTGAGCTCTGACATTGCGGCAGGCTGCGGTATTGGCAGAGACGGCGCACGCGCGGCGATTTTACCGCTCCAGCGACCATACATCGGTGCGGACGATTAACTTATGGCTGTCTGTAAGTTAAGCGCCGAATACTGGTTCCGGCGTCGGTGTGCTGTGCACTAGGTTTACTTCGGTGTGTTTGTTTTGGTTTTGGCCCTCGGTTCGATCTCGCTGACCCGTGCAACACCCCTGTGTAGTTGCTCAGATTTGTTTTGCCGCTCACGTGACGTAAGCACGGTGCTGGGCACGAGACGTGGTGCTCTTGCTGGAGCAAGCCACTGCACAGCGGGTCATTGTGCTCACCTAGCGCGATAAAATCTAGCAGGACCAGGGTTTGGGAATGTAGGCAAAAATGGTCTAATTGGAATATGCATTGTCGTTAGAATGAATAGCTGTGAGCTATTTTTAGGAAAAGCTCATCATTTACCCCGCAGGTGTCACTGACCAAAAAACCAGCATCTGTGCTGAAATGTCTGACATACCACGCCAAGCGACGTTTTATGGAAGCAAATATCCGGGACATCTATGATCCGGTTCACCGCCGTTAGTTAGCAATGATTACTTTTTTTGGAAAGATACGTATATGCTCTCCATTCCTGAATTGAAAAGGGCTGAACTAAGCCTTTGACGTCGTAGTTTTCGTACCGCTGTGGTACGCCTACAAGGCTGCCGCGAGCAAGACAAAACGCTTTTCATGAGAGAGGAAATTGAATCCGACATGTGGTTATATGCGTTTATGTTGTCTCGATCTGAAGTGGAGTAGTCGTTGTCTCCGAAGGCGTGTGGTTTTCCGCCCCCCCCCCCCCGCCCCTCCCCCCCCCTTTGCCTTTTTCGGACGTTTGATTATTTGATTACAGCCCAACGCACTCAATGGTGGAGGGAAGGTGTCAAAAGTGCAACACCTGAGGCTTAACAATAAAGTGTGTTTTGTATTGTAATCAAACATCGGAAATCGCCCTAAAATGGCATCACTTAGCGGTGACATCAGACACGAGTTGCCTTTTGGCTGCCTTCCCAATAAGGTCGACGAGACATCAAGGACGTAGGTGTGAGCTCGTTCTAATGAATCAGAGCAGCGCATTCAGAGTTTTAGCACGTGACGAAGGTGGTGACAACTGGAATTCAGCTCGGCCCATCGGACTGCACGACTGCCGTGACGTTCGGGGCCCACATCAACTACACGGACCAATGGTTTGGGATAATTAGCACCATCTCCCCGTGTATTGAACGACCATCCGCCGGTTGCACCTTTTTGGGTCGGAGCCACGGTGACGCTGAACAGCCAATCTGTTGGATAACAGCGTGTTTGGGTGTGTCCTTTACTTTCCTTTCATGTCTTTTCTTTTTCTGTGTGGTGGCTTAAGTAAGCATTGTGGCTAAAGAGCTTGTTAGGTTGGTGATTAAAACATCCATATTATTGTCACTAGTCCAATTGGTAATGAAATATTATTTCCATGTGATTCATCTAATATGGTGGTGTCTATTCTAACCATGTTAAGGTCCTTTTGATGGCTGGCTAACGGGAGGCCGTTTGACACCCTCTGGCCAAGTCATTGCCTAATCTTAATTAACTACGTTCATTAGCTACTGTAGCAGGCTAATTAGACAATCGTGCGTCAGTTTGATCGTGTTGGACGGGCGCAGTCAGCCCCCGCGTCCGGGCGTGGTGCTGCGCGATCACTGAGCCGTCTCTAGAGCGGGCGGCCAACACGGCCTCACGGTCGGCCTCATTATGGAACGCTTTCGGTCGGATCGAACCCAGAGTATTACTGCAGTCGAACTGGTCGAATCAATCTCGCCGATACTGCTCATTTAACATCCGCCCCGGGTTAGATTTCAGAAAATGACGAGAGCGAGCTGGCCAGGTCAAGGTCGTCTACGGCTCAGATATCACTGCGGCAATAGATTCGCAAGATGTCGTGGTTCCTCTGGTACTCGGCATGCTCTAGTTAAAGGCAGATGGTATTTTTGTTTTGTTTTAATATTCACCGAAAAGGCCGCACAAAAATAGCCATGCGGTATTATACGTCGCTTTTTGTTTCAACTAAGGTACAGTTTAGTGCATAGCAGGCATGAGCTTGCAGCATCAGTCGTAAAGGAGGCCTGCTTGTTTCGCCAATCGTCCACGCTCACGCGAAAAAGATGCAAACACCGCGCCAGTACTGATGCCGTGTTATTAGGTAAGTGCATCAAAGCATTGTTCGTGCAGTGATAATCACAAAGTTGGGCAAAAAGGTGCAAATCGAGTAATGGTTGTGCTATTGTCTGCGATTACTAGAAATTATTCTACTTACTCCTTGCCGGGGAAGTACCCAGTCCACACTCAAGTACGTTGGTAGCAGGGGTGTAGATTCCTATTCACCTGGGAGCACGCCTGCCCCTCCCCCTTCCTAACGTGAGTTCCAGCCCCTCTCCAACTTTGAAAAAAGTGAACCAAACCCGGGAGAAGCCCATTTGTTGGCTATTGGGCGGACAGGTATCGACATTTTTGACTGTTCAGCCCACACCCTCAGTGCTCACTGTGCGAAACTACACCCCTGGTTGGCAGCACAACTGTTTCAGAGCATAATTTTCCCACCAGCCCATAGGGTTCACGTGTTAAAGGCTTGCCTTTCACAGCGCAGTAAAGCAAAGTCTCTCCCACCAATTTCGATGAGCTTTGCACCAAAAGCACGACTGTTCAATTGCCTGCTTGTTTTTAACTTATGCTATGTCCAGTTTTCCTAACGACTTTCTAAGATGAGTTAGAGTTAGAGATGACTGGTGTGGTTGCTGAGAACAGGGAGGCGGTGCAGGTCACTACGCCAGACTGACCTTCAAGCATGGAGGCGGTGCAGGGCACCAAGCTAGACTGGCATTCAAACATGGCGGCGGTGTAGGGCACCAAGCTAGACTGGCCTTCAAACATGGAGGCGGTGCAGGGCACCAAGCTAGACTGGCCTTCAAACATGGAGGCGGTGCAGGGCACCAAGCTAGACTGGCCTTCAAACATGGAGGCGGTGCAGGGCACCAAGCTAGACTGGCCTTCAAACATGGAGGCGGTGCAGGTCACCAGGCTAGACTGGCCTTCAAACATGGAGGCGGTGCAGGTCTTCGCGCCAGACTGACCTTCAAAACCAGGCTGCAAAACCAGATGGGCCCGTTACACGAAAACCTCTCGTGGTGGATAGCGGTCGTTAGGGGTCAATTGGTCCTCGGTGATAGCATCTTGAGGCTCTTCGCATACAAATGCTTGTCGCTCACTCTCATCCGTCGTTTTTCATCGTGTGAATAGACAGGGGAGAGGAGGAGGGGCTCGATGCGTCCCGCTGGCGTCCCTTGTTTGAACGGAATGGCCAAAATTTAAAGATATTGAAGCAAGCATCAGATGTGATTGCATAAGCTCACAGAGACCTCTTGGGATGCTCTTAAGTAGAAGAATGCTATCGACAGCAATTGTTTATATCTAGGAATTATGCACCTTAAGACGTCGTTGAGCCATGGAACGTTTGTATGACGTTGAGGTGCTGCCAAAACAGTTAACTTAGTCGTGCGAGCTTGCCTCCCGAGCACTCCATTGAAGTGCTTCAATCGCCATAGAGGTGGCCGTGACGGTGCTGGAGGTGAGGCCGTAGCGGTGCTGCTCAGATCAAAACCCCGTACAAGTAGGAAATACCCATTTTAACACGCGCCCAAAGGTAGGGCTGACAGACTGCTCCCGAATCAATTTTAAGCACATTTCGGGGGAACACTTCGTGACCTGTGCCTCATTTGTGAAGATCATGTCACCCAGGTTTCTCGCCAAAGCGGCAGTACAGTTAACTTGTTGGCAATAGGGACGTGATTCTTCTCTTAAAGATGCAATCAATTTTGACGTCGGTGATTTCATGTCTGATTATGTCTGAGAATGTGGCTCAGAAAACATCGGAGGTCATATTAGGTCAAACATTTCCATTGCATTTCTATGCCGGATATGTGGCACCTACGCCTGCGAAAGTGTTTTACTTTGATCTATGACAGCCATGTCATTTCGACGAGCATTGTGCGACCAATGTGGCAAATTCCACGGGTCAAGGTCCCGCTGGGTCAGATAAATGTAAAACGGGTAAGCACTGTTAGACATAGGCTCAAGCAGTTGGTGCGCACATGATTCCATCGTGATCAGTTATTTTTCCAGCAGCTTGCTGTGTGGAGGTGTAAAAATGGCGACGCTGAGCGGTTCTGATTGTTTTGACAGGCAGTTTCTTCTGCGTGGGGCGTGCTCTCATGAAGGGGTCCATTCATTAACAGTGTCGCCCCGTCCCCGCGATCGGCGGATTCATCAGTTTCCGCTGCCCGCCCGCTCCGGCTGTAGATGGCCATGCGTCGTTCCTAAAAAAACTCGGATCGTAAAAACAGGAGAGAGAGAGAGAGAGAGAGAGAGAGAGAGAGAGAGAGAGAGAGAGGAGAGAGAGAGAGAGAGGAGAGAGAGAGGGGAGAGAGAGAGAGAGAGAGAGAGAGAGAGAGAGAGAGAGAGAGAGAGAGAGAGAGAGAGAGAGAGAGAGAGAGAGAGAGAGAGAGAGAGAGAGAGAGAGAGAGAGAGAGAGAGAGAGAGAGAGTGAGAGACCTTTTGGTGTAAAATCGTGCACAATGAAAAGGATTCTGGAGAGACGTCCTCTGAAAATCTCAGAAAAAATCTCACAAAACCAGAAGAAGGGCGGGAAAGGCTGCCTGGACCCCTCCATCCATCTGGGCGGGGGTTGAAAATATAATGATACGCCTCTCAAGCTGTCAGAATGTGATGCAGTCCAAGCTCAAAATATTGCTGTAACACTCTCGCGCAGTTTGGAAACAGGTGTATTACCATAGCAACTGGGATTTAATCTGATTCAGGACATCATCGCGTACATGCTCTCAACATATCTGCACATGCACATTTTACATGCTTAATCTCAGAACGATTTTCCGAAGAGTCCAATCCATTTTATGTAGAACGTTTTCCACATCTCTTTAACGATTCCATTGCTGTTATAGAGAAGAAAAAAGAATACATGCTCCAATAATCGCACTGTAAGATAGCTCGCTGTTGCGACTGCAACCTGACATTTTGGTTTCACGAAAAGCATTGATGGGTCTGCGGCATTTTTTGTTGGAGGCAAACGGCCTGAGCGGAGACTGCGACTATACAAAAAAATTATTCCAACGAATGTTGTTCTTCGGGAACTTTAAAAGCGAGCAGCTATGGTCTGCAACATGCGAATTTGTGGCTCGGAGATGTGTGTCAGTTAGGTAGTGCAAGGTTAGCACATACAGCGGGATACACACCAGAAATGTTACGTCCTGATCTGTCACTTAATCATTGAAAATGACCTCGCCAGACGGGTGACGACCTAAGAAACATGTGAGCGCATTAGGAGCCTTTTCCCGGGTGGATCTACTCTGATCGACTCATCACCGCAGTGAGTGGAGTGTAAAAGCCGGGAGTTTATTTTCATGAAATCCTGCTTTGGACATCAATCCGCGGTGAAATTGTGCGGAAATGCCCAGGGACCCGAGTTGCGCTGTTACATCACCGGCATCTGATGACGAAGACCATCACGCATCAAACACGGCAAGCCCTATTGCTGTCGAATGTGTTATACTGGATTACTGTTAAAGACACAGCGGGTGCTGCACATGTGCTGCTGTACTTTGACCTGTGATAGCGAACGTTCAAAGGCATCATCATCACCCGTGCTGCCCGGAGGTAGTTGGGATGGCTGGGCGTGGGCGAGCTCAATGAGCACCGACTATGCGTGCATAAGCACATACGCATGACGATTTGGGAGCCAACTCAACTAGCAACGCTGTCGCAATCAGCCTGTGTCACGCATGATACTGTCACGGGAGACATTCCATTTGCCACACATTCGAAACGAGCCGGATGAGGGCTGCGTTTCGTTTAGAAACACAACAGCTTAGAACGGTATCCCTTGATTGTAGCAGGATAGCAATGCATGCTCGTTGAAACGAGCGGCGAAAAATTATTTATTATAAAGGGCACCTTCCTTATCATCTTTGGGGAGGAGCTGAAGACAAATGTCCTCAAATGAACGAGTTGGAGAATGTTTTGTTTGGTTGCACCTTAACTAAAATTCATATCCCTTTGAAGCAAATATTTGAGGTGCCAAGAACGTGCTCATAAGCGGCTTGGCGATAGCAACATATATTGTGGAGAATTTACTCTGTTAACACTCGTTGGTGTGGGGATAAATTTGATCCCCCCGCCCCCAAGGGAACGGCGTGGCGTAGCCACGCCAAATTTTTCATGGCTGAAGACAATTGAATAGCAGATCGTCTGGTATCAACAGTTAAGAGGAATCTTGTAAGGTCGCTGACCTACGGCAGGTCAAAGTCAGGAAATGGATTCAGCGAAGCCAATTTCTAGGGAATTGTTCAATTTGATGCAACCACGGAGTATTACACGAAGCCATACACCCCTGAGATTCTGTGCTAGGCAACACCACAATGAAATGAACAAATTCCATTTGCCTGAGGTCGGGTCTGACCCAGGACAGTCAGACCAAGGTCAAAGTAGCCTGCTTCATCATTCTAGAGCTTGCTGTATGGGGTAGCTTCTGGTCCCCACTTCGAATTTGTTGACCACAAGAATTGCATTGTACACCTTTCATGGACTTCTTCGAAGCAAGAATTGGTCACTGACCTAAAATTACCCAGGTCAACATTTTGTTGTTAGGAACATAATGTCTTGCGTAATCTTTCCCGATTATTCAATTACAAAGCTCAAAGCAGGCCAGTATGATTTCCATCACCATGACTTTCAAAAGGTCAAACAGGGTCACTGTCTTTAAATGATCATACGACCTTTTGCTTAAGACAGATATTTAGGTTCTAGGGGCACTTTTGGAGACAAACCTGGAGTTTGAAGATGTTTGACCCTATTTGACCCGAAGGTCATGACCTTGGAGCCTCAAACTTTGGCCTAATGAGTTTACGCACGGGTCAATACACCACTGTAAATTTGATGTCTTTGGCTCTCTTAGTTCTTGTGATCTCAGCGGATCAATTTACCCCTCCCCCCACCCTCCGTCTCGCCCGAGCGAAGGGTATCCAAGCGGCCACCCGGGTGCGTGTTAATTGATGCAAAAATGCATCATGAAAACACCTAAGCACATCTTGGTAACTTATACCAAGACGTCGTATCTAAAAGATAATGGGAGAGAGAGCGAAAGAGAGAGGGAGAGGGAGAGAGATGCAGCCCCCCCCCCCCCCCCCCAGCGCTTTACAAGCTGGTGTGTGTGGTGCATAGAGGCGTTTAAGAGTACGTTTTCCTGTACCCAGTCCACTCGCTAACCATGACCATATCCATATTCATACCCATCAGCCACCCATACCAAATTAGTTGCGCTCACCTGACCCCCGTAAGTATTTTTCGAGCATTTTGAATGCCTAGTTCCGGTGTCCAGCCGGTCCCCACACCTGGCGCCGCCGTCTGGCGTGCCCTCTCACCCGGCGCCACTGTCTGGCATGTCCTCTCACCCGGCGCCGCTGTCTGGCGTGTCCTCTCACCCGGCGCCGCTGTCTGGCGTGTCCTCTCACCCGGCGCCGCTGTCCGGTAAATCCTCGCCCGTGGTGCGGCCTTCCGGCGGCTCCGCGCACCTGGCGCTGCTGGGGCCACGAACACACCGGAGACCTGAGACGACGCCGCGGGCCCGGGGACCGATGACGCCGCGGGCCCGGCTGTCGATGACTCAGCGGTCTCGGGAACAGATCACGTCGTGGACCAGGGGACCGGGGAGGCGGCGGCCAGGGGCCGACGACGCTGTGGGCCAGGGGCCGATGACGCCACGGCGTCGTTCCACGCTCGGCCGGAGTTTCGATCACGGTGATGGCGCTTTCATTAGCGGAGCCGATGTCGGCTCGAATTGCCTGCCGTCGGTCGGACCGTCTGAGCCACGAGCGTATCATATCACCTGCCGGCGGCTGATGCGCCACTGCGACGGACCTGGCGCGGCCAGGTTCACGGCGGCGATAGCCATGAGATCCCCTGCGTACACCGCATCTAAAGCAGTTGAGAAATTGAGGCTGTCATGTGTCGCTTCCAATTGACGAGCGGGTCTGCAGCGTGGAAGAGGAGCGACCATGTGGGCCACGGCGCGATCGCTGTCGCTTGGCTGCCGAGGTGCTGGTGCCCCCGGACTGTTTAGGGCTGTAACTCTCACCACGCGTCGAGGTTGAAATTTGAAAAAGACGATCCACGTCCACGCGACTCAATTAAAAGGAAATGTTTCACATTTGATGATGTTAAAGCAAGCATCAGATATGATGAAACAAGTTCGCTTATAGCAATGATTTACTTTTAAATGAAAAGACTGCTATAGACATCAAAGTTTCCTGATAAGTAAATATGCGCCACAATGCGTCATGGTTTGATGACGTCCTCGTACCTTGCGCAACATTGATTGAGGGTCAGCTGACGTCCGCTGTATCTGGAAAGTGTGCTCACGAATGCCATATATGAACGCCTGCACAGTTATATGCTTCTTGGCCTTGATCGCTGCACGGCTTATGGAATGGTAGGATTTGAGCGACGTTATTATGACGTTATGAATGCCAAGGTTGCTTTGAAATGTCTTCCCCGAAATACCGTCCCCATTTTCGCGGGAGCGTGGCTCACAAAAAAGAGGGGCTTAGTTCTTAACAAGGACAGGGTTGTGAACAGCCCTAAAGGTCTCCAAGGTGGTTATTTCAGCTCAAAACCCCATGTAACTGAGGAACACTCCCTTTAAGTGAGATTTTCTAGCCTGACAAGAAGGTGCGCAAAAGTCATCACTAATGCAAAAACTATGGTCGCATACATCTTGAACGAAAGCACTTACGCTCTTCAGATAAATATGCATTTGGTCAGCTAGGAAGTAGATTTACTCTTCGGCCCCAGTGCTGTTTCCGATGCGTCCTTCCGCAGAGACCAGACTGCATTTTGCTTAAGGTGGGTGCTCTCAAATCAACGGGTCGATACGTAGCGGGGATCTCGTTTATCAGCACTGTTCAGTGCTTGCCACGGTATAAAGTGGGTACAGTTATCGCAACAATGAGGCCCTCTCGCGCTCCAGCTTTCCGGATTTCTCGGAGATCGATTCGGAAATCTTAAGATTGTTGCTTTGTGGAACAGTCCTAATCCAAGCGCATGTCCCGGCAGCAGACAGGTCAGAGAGGTGGAGTGATTGATGGCAGTCCCATCCGTTCAACAGTGTGGTATTAAAGCTCGAACGGAATCGAAGATAGCTGAACAGGCTTTTGTGCGTTCAGTTCTTTTCGTGTGCCTGGTGAGTGGGCGATAGGAATCCGTCCCCACTTAACTTTAACTCTGGAAAATATGTAAACTACAACAACAGAAATGGATCCAGCACTTAGTTTCTCATTTTCTTCAAGATTTGGTTCCGGATTTTTTATTGGATAAATATATGGGACTAGCGGCCTCGGCAAGTGGTGTTTGCTGCATGAGCCGGGACAGCGTCACTCGATTGTGGAACTCCAAGTCAGCGGTATAGTTTTGCGGCGAAAGTAGTAACGTGCCACATCCCTTGCACTGTCCGATCTACCCTGGGCGAAGGGCCCTCCGAAATCAGCCGGCCTTGCCGCACACGCTGCCGCCGGCCGCGGTCAAGGGATGAGCGCGTACAGCGATTCGAACCTTCCACGAGGTGTGGGACGCAAGCGCTCTAGCCAACCGAGCTAGCGGAACGAACCATGAGAGGGAAGGAAAACATCAGTGTTTTTGCGGGCAAGCTTGAGGAAGAGCCATCGGTACTTTCGGAATAATTAATCGAAATGTAGTTAGACAACGACAGGGGAACGTCAGGACAAGGACGAGTACTTAGACCACGACAATGAGATCTTTGAATGCATTTGTTTATAAAAATATCGGTAACATTGAAAGCCTACACCGGCATAGCCAGTCATGCATTTTGTTTGGTTGGAGCCAAATGTTTAGATGCAGCGCACGCCTTAGACTCCTGAATCGGTAAGTTGTGTTCTTCCTATGTCTTAATGTAGGTCACATGGTTTTATCCGAGGCGTTGCTACTTGGCCCTCGCCATACTTGGTCCAATATGTCCAAAATGCTGGTCATTCTAAACTTGTCGTTTCGTGATTCCGCAAGCGTCAATATTTGTTTTGTCCTCAATTGCTGAACCTTGCCCAGAAAAATAACAACTAATATTTGCCCATCTTTCCAGTTTGCCGTTCGTCCCAACAGCGCGGTTGGTTAGGATGCCTACAGTGTAGTTACTGGTTGCCGGGAGGACTCGACTCGCTTTGCGCGTTCATTGTTTGGTCCTGGCTGGCATGGACTGCGGCTGGTGGCAGCGGGTGCGGCGAAGGCCGAATGACGTTCGACGACTCATTCCTCCGGTAGGACGTGCAGTTCCAGGCACTGCTGCCAGTTCAGCTTTCGAGGTAATGTTCTACCGCTGGCTCGGAATTTCACGATGGGATGGTGGCATCAAGATTTACGCAACAAGCACCACCAAACTTGGTGGATCCCTAAATAACTAGCTAAGTCATAACAACTAACCCAGGTAGCAGGCGGTAGCGTGATCCTTATGATTTTCCTATCAAAAGTTTGGAATAATTTTTCATCAAAGTTCCGCATCCAGTTGTTTCGTTTTCTTTCGTATATCCTCCCGAATTGAGGTCAACTAGCCAGGTATGCTCACCCACCACCCATTCGCCTGTTATGCAAACCGCACAGCACGCTCTCACTTTGATTCCGGTCAAGCTTCACTACCGCACCGTCGAACCAATGGGACGGCCATCGATCACTTCACTCTGCTGTCCTGCCTGCTGCCGAGGGCAAGCGCCTGGAGCAGAACGGTTCCGTACAGCAGCTTTGTGCTGCGCTACAGTGTAAAGTTCCAGAATTGGCCTTCGAGGCGTAAGGCACGCTGAAGCGCGAGGGGAGTGAAGTGTTGTAGTTGTACAGTGGTCACCCCATCCAGTGTCCCGTGAGGGATGCCTGCGAACACAACGGTTAGCCTATCCAGAATCCCGTCAGTAATGCCTACAGGTACCACGGTCGCCCTGCCAAGTGTGCCGTCAGTAATTGTTCCTTCGTCAGTGCACCCACACGCCTGTCCGTGGTGACAGCCGGTCCGCCCATGCCGACCACTCTGTGCCTGCTAGGATGTTGTGCACGTGCTGCTGGAGGAGGAGCTGCACCAGCTGCTGGCAGCCGAATTCTGTGCCTATATAGGCGTGGTCTGTGACACCGTCGGACCACGCCGTCGTCGTTGCTTGGCTCATACTGGTCCAGGTCAGCACAGACTCACTCACTCACTGGCGAGCCAATCCTGAAAATAGGATTATGACTCCTCGAGAATGTAAAACGACAAATGAATGCCGAGTAGCGGTAATCTCGGCATCCAACAGTCTTTTCGCTACTCACTGTTACCCGCAGATGTTGTGAGCACTTCCTGGCCTGTTCATGTGTTTTGTGAGTGCTTGAGGTGAGGGATGGGGGCGTGGGTCAGCTCGGGTGCGGAAGGGGATTACAATGGTAACATCACGTCTGGTTCTAGGCTCCGATGCGTCAAGTAGATGTTGGAGTGGTTGCTACCATGCGTGGTCCGTTCTCTACAGGTTGGGGCATTGTCACGTGCATTTCGGTCAGTGCTACAAAACGCTACCCACAGCTAAAGTGTTGTTTTCTCATCTGTCTATGGTGTGAAGCAGAGGCTATCTGCCGTGTAGACCACCCTTCAGACCGGACCAAATGCAGAACATGATCTGGTATATATGTTGATTCTCTTCACTCAACGCACGTGTCTTTCATGCCCGCCTTTGAACAAACGAGGCGTTTTGAACTGAAAACCATCATTTCCGCGCCGTCAAGCTATCGACTAGGACGTCCGCTGCGTGGCAGCCGATAAAGCCAGCTAGTGTTGACAGTGAACGAATTCCGTTCCAGTGCTTAATTCTGTGCTCAGGGCCACATGGCGGGATGCATTCAAGTGCTTGCCGTCAGCAATGTTTGCCAGCTCGACACTGCCTTCGCTCAGCGTTAGCCCGGTCTTGGACCATTACTCCACACTTGACCGATTCACGCTGTGATTTGCGACTGGTCTGCCTCAGTTCCGTACGGCCGAACGCTTTTGGCTCTTCCGATTTTTCCTCGATTTTTTTTTGTTCCCGAAGCGTTACAGCTGGTTGCGTCGGGCCGGTCGCCAGTTAGTCTGAAAAGGTCAGGTTCGGCGTCGCTGTATTCCAACGGCGGCAAATCAAAGGCCATCTTCTGTTTCGTCCCATGGTCATAGCCCATTAAGGCGTCGAATAGCAAGAATGCTGAGAACGCTACGGCTTGAAGTAGGCGAGAAAATTACCCCGGGTTGGCCAGGGTTAACAGCGGCGCCGAACATCTGGTGCAGTGACCTCATTGCACCCGGTTCCATGTGGATACGCTGCTAACACTATCACTCACATTTTTTCAAGATCACGGGATTATACCAGTGCTCCATTGGCCTGGGGGGAACGCACCGCTGAGAACCAAACGTCATGCAATATACCAGATATCATTGCAATATACAAATTATACAAATACAAATTATAATTTGCATACTGTGTCTGCTTATCATGCGCCAATGTATTTGCAGCCCGGCTGTGGTGCCGCTTGGCCCACCGTGATTTGGCATGCGGCGAGATCAGCATGGGCGCAGCACTGTGTGAAATCTATGGCCAGAATGGACTGGCCGGCGTCGTCGGCGAGTGCAAACATGACCCATTGGCTTAACATAGTAAGCGCAAAATTTGCAAGCATCTAAAATAATACCGAAATGCGCCTCGTGGCCCTGTTCGGAGCTGGCTGACGGGAGCTCACAGCGGAAAACGTTTAGCATATTTTGGTTTGAAAAAGAACGGGAAATAGTAAAGCCGAATGCTCGAATCGACGCGCACAGCCGCGGACGTGCGATAGCGCGCCAACAACAGGCTCGACGGTTTGCAGGCACCTCCATGATTGTCGCCACATCTTGGCGACACGAGCAGATAACGACGTGAGCCCGCTGCATCGTGAAAGGGCATGTACTGTCCACAAATAGAATAACGCCTCGTTTTTTTTTCAAAAACAATGTCAAATACAGTCTTTACGGGATAAACTGAACGATCCGTGCCTTTGAAATCGATACAAATGGAAGCTCATTTCACGGTGTTTAATGTCCACCAGGCATCTGAGTTTTCTTATCGCTACTTCGCTTGACAGCCATTCGACCGTTGGTACCCATACATGGCAGGACCTACATTTTTGCGAGGTGGACCACGATACGTCACGGGGCGTTTGCGTTACCCGTTTACTTTTTCTTTCCATTGGTAAAAATTGGTCGCAACGGGGTTTGGTCGGCTCCGCAGTTTAACGTCCTGTCTCCGATTTGGACCACGTGCCACTTGCACGGTTATTTGCTGGACCGTTTTGTGTGGCTTTATTACAAACGGATTCACTACTTACCACGTTTTGGCGCGCATCGGACAGAAAAACTGCAGTGTATTCTTAACGAGGCTGTCTCTTTTGAGGCCCGTTTGACAAGTGCGTTATTCGATACCCACGCTTGAGATCTGAGCTCCCAAAAAGTACCCCCAAAAAATGAATTTTGATCTTAAAGACATCTTGGATTAGTTGCCGAAATTCCGGGATAATTTAAAGGAAAGAAAAAGGTGGCACTGACGAGACGATTCTGGGCGAGAGTACTTCACGGGTAAAAGTTTGCTTGTCAAATCCATCGGCTACGCCTCGGTTTGAGCCCACACTAGAGGCCTTCCGGGTAAGATTTTCTGAACCCAATCGACTCGTTACCGTTGGGCTGTGCCTACGCACTGTCTTTATCCATATCTGACCGCCGATGCTCACCCGTTACCCATGGATTCCATTTTATTGGTATTTAACTTTAAAGTGACAAAGAGGCTCCGGAACGTTTAAATCTAAACTTACATCTAGACGCGTTAGAGATTAGAAAGAAGTGTGAATGGACTTAAAAAATGCTTGCGGGCTCGCTTCGCTAAGCGCCGGAGCTTTTATGGACGATTTGTGTTTGCATTATTTTGGGATGCCGTCAAACCTATTCATGGGATTTCTTGGCCAATCCGATCTCTAGCTGCCGGATGTCTCATGGGAGCCGGGTGTTGTGTGCCGACCACCAGGGACATCGGTGGGTTATGGTAAACAAAGTTTGATATGCAAGCCAGTTTTTCGTGCAGCATCATGAGTTCAATCGCTTGCAACCCTGGCGGAAATCGGTGTGTGATAGCCCATTCCTCCCCCACCCTCTCTACACGTGTATGCGTGCTGGGAGGTGGCTGTTCCGAGTGCCTGAATAATTGCATTTTATTCGTTCTATGGAGCAATCGTAAACCCCTGCGGCAGCATTGATTCGAACCTGAGATAAACGTTGTCATATCGCTTACCGATTTCGTAACACATAATTATGCGTCAAAGCTGATGAGGCACGACAAAGCAATAAAATTGACTAACCCTGAAACATCATTTAAGGCATTCTTCTGTGATGGGCTTACGCTCTGCTTACTCGGACAAAATCTGCGGTTGTCCGGCTTTCAAATCTTGTTCTTAATATTTTCACTGCTTCACTGCTCACACTGTTGTTGTGCATTCTATCTACCTTATTTTACCGCCGCCATTCGTCAGTGCTGCAACGATTTCCGCTGTGTTGTCTTGAGCGACTCTTGAGTGACTTCAAAATGCGTCCCACAAGGCCCTTAGAATGTTTGCATTAGCAGTGACATTCGCCTAAGAAATCACTGCATTTTTCGGGCCTAATATCGCACCTGTTGCAAATTATTATTCCCTGGATATGTCTAGTTTCTCTGATGTTTCTCAAAGCAAGGATGTTGGGTAATGCATTCGGTCATCAACATAGCTTACGTTTCTCGCCGCATCGAATGATTGGATGAATGACGGATGCCAGATGCCGGAAACGTGGGAGTTTCGTCGTTTTACTCGAAATACTGATCGCCAACGACTGAGGTATCGGCCGGTGATGGCATTATTTGGACGACGTGAAAACGTTACATCGCAACCCTTTGGGTTTGGATGCGTATAGAAGGCACAGTACAGAGAATGACGAATAGATGGGTGGTAAATACATGCGATGAATTGGTGATTTTTGCAACGTAAATTTCGTCACTGTCCTGGCTACAGCTTCGACCACAACGTGATGCATTCAGCACCGTTGCTCGCAATGCCGACATGTTCGCCTTGCCTATGATTACTGATGCAACCAGGCGTCGCTCAAACTCGTGTTGTCCACTTAAAATGCAGACGGTACAGAGGTCAGCGCTTTGAAATTGGATTCGTGGCTCTACTCGCGCTGGCTGCCGAGACATGGTACAAAACGCGGAAACCCGTAAAAACTGGGCGGATCCATCTTGGCTACTGCTGCACACGTCACACGCGGCACGTGCGACCACACGTCTGGCCACACACGATTCCTGTCTTGCTCTCTACCGAGACGTGCCATTTTTTTGGCGCTCCGACCCCTGGGATGTGGACTGTTGGGATAGTTTCCATGCCCGTTTCCCGCCCGTTTGCGCCAGTCATGGGAAACTACGCTACTGCATAATTTTAGTAGCTTGCAGTTGTTTGATCGCGATTTTTTAATGGCGCCAAATAAAGGGCCGCTAATTCTGAGGTGATTTTTTCGGACTCAATTTTTTTCGAGCCTCGGTTTTGAACTCTAACTATTAAGTCGTCAAACCACATGATACTCCTTTGTACACTCGCCACCTATCGTTCTCAGTCAGCTTAGCTGTCTAATTGTATTTTTTCTTAGCGTTGATTAACATAAAGTAGAATGACTGCAATTTACCCATGCCGTATCTCGTACAATTGATCTATGGGATGATGGGACAGGTTGCATCGCATGTATTTGTGCCTTTATGTTTAACCTGTACGGCATTAAATCTTTTGAGCGATGTTTCATTTTAAAGATGGCCTTTAAGGTATCGTTTGGTGTGTTTTAGTACGTAGCCGACAGCTCCGTTGTAAAGTACTCAAAATACAACGTGTTTCAAAGTTGTTCGGCTCATCATGGTGTTTGGTTACCTCAAACGATTTTCCGTCCGTATGGATGATATTTTCCGTACTGTGCATGCGGCTAGCGGGGGGGAGGGGCGGCCAGAGCCTTGGCAAGGAGGGGGACAAGGTTGACAAAGGTCCCCTGAAAGTGAAAGACCCGCAAATAAAATTTGCTGGGTATGACCCGCTTCTGATGAGGGCATTGTCAGAACTGTAACAGGAGCCAGAAGGTGCCATGAGATCAACTATGTCTGAATTTTATGGTCAATAAACTGAAGATATCATGCATTAAACGACCGCGTGAAATAAATCGCCCGCGCTCTTCACTTCATACTTACCCGCAAGACTCTTTCTTAACAGATAAAGCTCAGAAGCTCTGTCAGAATCCTGCTTTGGGTTCTAGAGAAATAATAAGGACACCGCGAATGTAGATTGTAGATAGAAATGGGTCGACCATTTGTACTGACATGACCAAGCTACCTTGGTTTGGAAATGTTCAACATTCAGTCAGAATCTGTAAGTGATGCAAAGTATGTAATGTAGTTTTGAGCGCGCTCGCTCGCCAACCTTAGTAGCAAAAACTACCCTAGACCCTAGGCGTGCAGGTTCCTTAGGCCGCGCGGCGTTGACACTGCGGCGAACACTAAGCCGTCGCCAACGGGCTGACGAAAGTGATGGTGCATTTGAAAGAAGAAGCTTTTACCGCTTCAGGACATCAAATCGTACATTTAGAAGGCATTTCGGGCGTATATTCCAACGGCGCGATTTTTAAATTGATGATTTAGAACGGATTGACCTTCACAGGAACACGAAGTGGTGCTGGAATCTGGTGGTGGAACTAGAAGAGCGAAGGTAAAATGTCGATTTTTGTGTTGCTGTAGCTGTTAACTTATTGAGAGGACAGCTCTCAAATTTAAAGAAAGATTCGTCCTGTCGAATCATTGAAAGGTTCGAAGTAAGCTTGAAGGACATTCAGAAGTATTAGTTCATGCCTGTTGTCCCTGCACGCATAGCACCTGCCGCCTGGTATTACTTGCAGTAGCCAACGCCTTTCAGTTTTACCGAAATCGCATCCCCGGACGCCGCTGTCCTTGCTCCCGAGATTGAGCGCGCAGGCTTACAACTTTTGATGCAATTTGTTCCACTAGTCGTTTCTGCAAAATAAGGAGGGCTCTCAGGCAAACGTGGGGTGGTCTTTTTTGTTTTGGATCTCACTTCGAGACACTATACCCAACGCGTATAACACCCATTACTTTTTCCGGGCAATGAACTGCCTTGAGGAGCGCACTAGGGGCCACATTATGGTTTCCGGTCAAGGGCTGAAGGGCCACTCGGTCCCACCGCGAGGTATCTTCCGGCTGTTATTATAGCAACACGGGGCGGGATTCCCTGTCCGGTCCGCAAGCCGTTAGAGAGCTACATCATGTTACATTGGCCCCATCGCTGACGCAGGAGACCTTTTGGCCCGCGTAGTGACCCCGGATCGGCGCAGAAACCCTTATTTACGCAACAAGATCCCTGAACACTGCAGGCAGTTTGGCTTAACGGCTCCATGCTGGAGTTGGGCAGGAGGGCCCACCGTTCGGTACTGGGGTCCCTGCCTGACACAGGACCTCGCTACTGTTGCAGTGTGAACGCTCATCATAAGTTCCCATATTTCCGTGAATTTCCAGAGGGCCGAGGCCAGCGCAAGAGGCCCTGGGGCATTTGGGGTCCTGTTCCCATCCCTTTTCAGCGAATGTTCCCCTGGCCGACTCGAGGCCCCTTGTTAACATAGGACACCTTGTTAGGTGCTGTGGGCCCCTGACTGGTACAGAGCAAAGTTGCAGAGGCCCGACCAATGTAAATCGCGGGCCCGGCCTTGTCTCCGCTCGGAAAATGGATCCCCAGAGCTTAGACTGACACGGAACAGACTGTTCAGTGTTGGTGATCTCTGGCCGAAACAGGGGAATGAATGCGCGGTCTCAGGGATGGCAGGGAATAAGACACCGATTCTTGAAGCAGACACGCAAGTTCTCCGAGACGGCTCGTCCAATCGCCTTGAAACCTTCACAAATCGATTCCATACAATGAGATTAGTAATTGTGTGGCGATCTGGAGACCAGACCTGGGGTCAAACACTCCAACAAAGCGAAGGGAAAATTTCACATGCAAAGCAGACAACTCAGATCTCAGAACCTACTGAATCGATCCCTTGAAAACCTTCATCATTAGATGCACCATATCTGGCTCTCTGTTACAGTCGTAAATGTTGTGGCTCTGGGTTAGGTCAAAAGCCATTAAATGTCACAAGTTTCAAAATTATCGCTTGCGGACAACTGAGTTCTAAGAGCCTACTGAATCAATCGCTGCGAAACTTCACCACCTGATGCACATTACCTGATTCCCTATAGAAGACCTCCCAGACTCCAAAGACTGAACACCTTATAGCTCCACCTTAAAACTGCTACGCACGAAACTGTGACGGAAAGAACTTATACGGCATGGCACTTAACTCGTTCTGACAAAGCAAAAAGACAGCAAAAACGCTGTACGTATAACGCTTCTCCTGACAAAACCTTCACTATAAAAATTTACCTGCGACAAACCTTCTGCAGATCAGATCGCTACGCGGTGTGAACACTTCTGACAAAACTTCTTCGCAGCATTACTGTCAAACGCCAGAACTACTACGACGGAACTTTGTCACATTACTTGCACTCACAAAGCTTCTACGGTCAAAATTTCTATGCGATTTTCAAGTGCAAAAGCAGACACCGGATGTGGTGCGGATGAAGCAGTTGTACAATGCAAACCGACTGCCGTATATTATGCTCTTCTCTGATCTAAAATCACCCAAGTTTAACCGGCAAGGTTGTCATTGTTGTATTCCAAGACATTTCTTTTACCACGGTGCGCAGAGGCTAGCATATTTGTCAGTCGTAGCTGTAATGCTTTGCGCCGCTGTTGTGCGCAGCCTTTGTCCGTGGCAGTCAAGTAGCGCATAGGCTTCGCGTGCGGGAAATTTTGTGCGGGAAGTTTTTGAAGATATTCTTTTAGCTGAACAAATGTCGCATGGAAGCTGTTTCTGCGCAGTCCTGATGTTCCAGCTGTGTGTGTCACAACGGAGAAGAAGCCATGTAATGCAATGTCTCGTAGACGGTCTGTGTGTGTCACAACGGAGAAGAAGCCATGTAATGCAATGTCTTGTAGACGGTCTGTGTGTGTAACATTTGTGCGGTAAATGCCTTTTTGTGTAGAAGTTTGGTCACGAATTACCAAAACGTCCAATGGATTTCTGTTTGTGCGGTAGTATCGGAATCATGGGCGTGCGGACGGGGTTAATACTTGCGTATCCTTTATTAGTGTATCCTTTATTATTTGGTGCATTTATTACCCTTTCTGACCGCACGGAATCATCACAATCGTAGAAAATTAATCGTGTAATGATCGTAGTATAGGTCCACATGTACCAGGGCAGGACATGGGACCGCAGGAGCACGTGACAGCATGACGTCCGACTGCCGAGCATCATCGCTCCGCCGCGGTGGATGTCAAACGTCTGGCTGGAGTGTGACGCCAGTGTGTAGGAGCACGTGACAGCATGACGTCCGACTGCCGAGCGTCATCGCTCCGCCGCGGTCAATGTCAAATGTCTGGTTGGAGTGTGGCGCCAGTGGAGTGCTGCCTCGGAGTGGCACTGGAGCTGACGAGAGCGGCGGCGGCAGTGGGCGCGTCACCAGACCGCGTCGCTGTTCACTCTGAGGTCTGATCTGGGCTAGCGCGACAGGCCGGGTTGACCGGCGGATGACCCAGCTTCGACTCCTCCGGCAGATGACCCGGCGCCGGATCCTGCGACAGATGACCTGGCCCCGGCTCCTCCGGCAGATAACCCGGCTCCGGCTCCTCCCACACACGACCCGACTGCGGCTCGTTGCTCAGATGACCCGGCTCAGGCTCCTCCGGCAGATGACCCGGCTCTGGCTCCTCCCTCTGATGACCCGGTTCCGCCCGCCCCGTCAGCTCCCAATTTCACGGGATGACTGCCCCGGATAGCGCGCGCGGTCTTCCGTCTGGACGGCGTCCCGGGCGCTGACAGCCGGCTGACCAGCTTGTCTCGGCCTCGACATGGCGGTCGGCGGCTGTGCGCCCGCTCTGGCCTGCTCCTCACCAACTCACGGCGATGAGCCAGGCTAAAGGCCACTGCAAACGGACCGAGTTTGGTCTGAGGATGGTCTTAAGTGCGGTATCAGGATGGCGGTGTCTTTCTGCTTGTATTGCGGAGTTTCTCTCCCGTCACCGGCACCAGGTACCTGAGCGTGTCGTGACAGCGAGGGAAATTGCCAGGCAAGCTCATCCCTTATTATCCCTTATCCCTTATATTGTGAATTGTGAGTAAAGACATTCGCCGTGATCAGCACCTCCTTAAATGGGCTGCTTCGCTTTTGGTGGCTACGTTGAGAGATCAAAGCACGATTGACCATTTACTTTGGCTTAACCATGCCAACATATTGCATGGGAAACAGGTGCATACCTGCCTTTCCCTGCTATACCTGGGCCGCATGGAGCAAAAGGGACCAATGGAATGTCTTTAACTAGCTTATGCTAAGCAGCTTTTTATTAATCTTGTATTTTTGTGATCGAGTTCGTATTAGCACATTTTTCGCATTGACAAAGAGATTTTTTTTATTTTTCGCATTTCTCGAAGAGAATCCAGGAGAATGGAGATATAGTTGGGTTGATATTTCGGCAACGTGCCCTTATCGATACAATAGCAGATCAGCTAAAATCTAAAAAAGCAATCTCCATTATCCTGCTTTTTCTCAGAGGAATAAGGCTAACGCTAGTGTCTTATCAATTGCGATTTGTATGCAATCGACCCACAAGGCGTAGCTTTGTCGTTTCAATATGCTCGTAAATCATGTCGCACTGCTGGCGCTCGACCTAAGTCAACGAGCTATCTAGTAAGCCAACCTAAGCCAACTAGTTGTCGAATCAGGTCAGTTGCCACTTTAAGGCCGTGACTTTTGGTGGCCTTCCGTGTGCAAATGTCACATACAGATGAAAGAGTGACACACGCGGGAGGTTAACAATACACCAATGACAACTATCATGACACGCATCTTCGCGTTTATTTGCATTTCTTACCTACGCTACTGATCAATGAATACATTTTGCTTCTACTGTGCTATTAGAATGTGGAGGATTCGTTCGAATTGCAACGCTTGTGACCATGTTCAGCCAAGTGAAGCAAGTCACACCTGATTAAAACGGCCTGGAAGCAAATATGTTAAACCTCATAAGGCAAGATTTTTACAGTTAGGCCTTCTGCTGCGCAAAACTGCATAAAGCTGCTTCGAATGGTTGCAGAGATCTTCAATTCTAGCAAGAGTAGGGGTCGGGCAAATCACTGGGGAAAATGGCTTCATTGTCCGAGTAAGACCAAACGGGTCCGTGACCTTGCTCATATTTACAAACAGCGGATTGCCGTAGAGAATGTGTCGGCACACTACGCTGCATGCAGCTTAAGACGAACACCCTTCACCTCAGGTGTAGATTAGGAGAAATTCAAGCAACCGCAGATATGACGCTAAGATGCCGCATTAAACAGCCTGTGTCATGCGCTCGTCTTGACACCTCGTTGACGCTGGCTACTTGACGGGACGGTGCAGTGGCCTGATGACGCTGATCGCGTGCCGGCTGCAGGCACGGATTCTGCTGTAGCTGACCAAGGACTGCTACTTGCTGGCTAGCCCGCTGCAGATGGAGCTGCGCGTGCTGCGCGTGCTGCCGTCTGGTGCGGGTGCATCCGGTGAGTGCGCTGTTGCTGCTGCTGCACCGGCTCGGGCTGATCTCTGCGCCAGGTACCCGGCCGACGCTGGCCAGCGGCACCTCGTGCTCCTGCCAATCGAATGGTGTCATCGGGCTGGCTGACCGAGTGGTGCCCTAGGGCTGGCCGACCGAGTGGTGCCTCCGCGCCTGGGAATCGAGTGTTTCTTCGTGCCAGGGTAACGAGGATCCCCCTCCAGTCTTGTGTGCGATGACGAATTTTGTCCACTGAATAATCAAATTGAAGGATTATGGCTTTGTAGAGCAATACTGAGCTGGTTCCTCTGATATTGGGCCGTTGATACAATTAGGATAAGCTGATCCTGGTTACCATTGTATAACCCACCGTAACATACGATTCCAAGATAAGCCACACGTCCCTCGCCACCTGTCTGACCCGACCAGCTACCGACTGCGTACTATTCCGCGCTCCCAGGATCAGCGGTACGCACGCGCACGCCACTTCCTTCTTGACTTGGCCAGTTGTCGAGTCGGAGGCAAGTACTGCCCGCCGTCCCTGGTCGTTGCCGCCGCCATCTATGATTATGAACTGCTGTTTCTTGGGGATGACGCCAGGTGGATGTCAGGGTTGAGCTGTGTTTGTCGTACGGATGTTTCGCAAATACCTGCCCATGTGACACGGAGAGATTTGTGCGTTATGACGCTTCATGACATGTGTCGCTGGATCTGTATCTGAGCCTAGACCTAGAGCAACCACCTACAAAACTTTGTCCATGCCTTCGAGCATTCAAACGGGACCAGCCATATGTTGGAGCTACCTATCTGGATTGGTGTATGTCTGTCATGGTTTGTTGTGACGTTTTGTTTGTTTTTTTGTTTTGTTTTTCTGTTTATTTTGCTTTTTTATTTAACCTGCTCTCTACGAGAGAGGGACCTTAGGGATCACTAAGATCTTCCATAATAACTTCAGAACGGTTTTATGCACGGTTATGACAGTTTTGGTAGTCGGGTTGACATCTTTTGTCCCGGTGTTGTGAAAGTCTGAAGTTTGAAAACCGGACGGTTCCTGACCAATGCCCCTCGTTTGAGGTCAGATCGGTGACAGTTGTCCAAAAGTAACAACCGACGCTTGTCTTTCGCAGGAAAAGCTCTCCAAAGAGGTTTTCATGACTGTTTCCTCAACTGTGTCACTCTGACGTGCATTGCCACCGTTCCGGTTTCTTGTGCAAGATCAGATCATTCCAGGTGAAGCTAGATCAATCTTTGACATTTGTAACCAGGTTGACCTCTTCGGCCGGCCTGGTTGCAGGTTGACCGAAGAATATGCTATTAAAGCTTAATAGCGCATATGTAATAGCTTTAAACTGCCCATATCCGGTCGGGTCGAAGCAGAAATAGTCTTCAATCCTTTGGCCTTACATGACACATTGTGTATCGCATCTGTCGATGTCCATTAGTGCTCACCTGAGCACTAATGGACATCGACGGAGTGGCCCTCGCTTAGTGCTCACCTGAGCACTAAGCCACTCCCCCACATGTTAACGATAGCAGGAAAACAAATGATGTTAGGTTAAAATGGTTGGTTTTGCTTTAGAACTCTAGCCCGTATTTTCATGGACGAATTGTTTTCCGATAAAAGATTTGTGAAGTTAAAATTTGTCTTTCCAGGTATGCTATGTGCATGTTATGCGATGTTATGCTGTGTAACGAAAACCAGTATCACGTATTTTCTAAGGCTTCTCCTTAACGTCCCAAGGCTTTCTGGCGCGGTGCATTGTACAATGATAAAGGACGTGTCATGGCAAGGGAGTCTTCTGTGGACCTTGCGTGCGGCTGCTCTTAGTTGAAGCGTTCCGCCATCGCTATACCTCTGTGGATGCTTCAGGCTGTCACATGAGTCTGCCGCAAGAAAAGACGTTGTCCACATCAGCGAAAATCGGCGATCGGCATCAGGTCAGGCCGACAGGGGTCGGACCACGGAACACCCGACCTGATGGGCACATGGTGTCACGGCGTCAGCGTCCGACTAGACCTGCGTTTCCGCCGAGAGCGGACAGTTGTTCGGCGATGCCACAACTTGTCGCACCTGGCTTGTCAACCCTTGACTCCAGCGCTGGCCTAGGGTGGTGGCCGAGAATGGTGGGAGCCATCCATCCTGTGACATTGTGTAACGTAGCTGTGCAATACAGGAAGTTTGTGGTGCCCGAAACTTGTTACGTCGTCGCGCTCATAATTAAGTTGCGTATTTCCATTGACTCTGCACAGCGGTGTAGATGTGTGTTGCAGCACGCTTTCACGCAATCGGTGTTGGATGTGTTTTTTTACAACCCATTTAAGAGGTCCACCATTTGTTTTGCCCAATGATGACAGGTTCTTTACACTGCTGTAACCACTCTTTTGTTCTTATTGGATTGCCGTTATGTGTGTGTGTCATGGGGGCTTTACGACGCACGCACTGTTGAGGCTAGATGGCGTCGCCTGCCTCTCACGCTGGCGGGAGGGGCAGCCACCGCGGGGAATCGAACCCCGTACTTCTGGTTTCCCAGACGTGCAGTGGTTAACGCAGACGCGTTAACCACTGCACTACTGGCACCCCCAGATTGTCGCCGTCAACACGTGTCAAAACTCACATGATAAATATTAAGACCGCGTTTGTACCTAGTTTTTCCCTCTTTTATCTTCATATTGTTCCCTAAATCCCTGCTCCAAATCATGAAGACACCTTTCCGTTCGAACCTTTTGCATGCAACCCCACAAGCTGACGTCACTAGTTTGTCTTACATTATGGCATGCGCACTTTAGATGCGCTGCAAGTTATGTAAGTGTAGGTAGTGTCCCGTTATGCTGCTAAACGACTGTTAGCTACGGCAAGTCGAACCAAAATGGGGCTTGGTGAACCAATCGTTTTAAGTGATGCGGCCTAGCGTGTTTACCACTGGTTGTTTCCAGGGCTTCTGCTACCAACACTCGTTCACTGGGCTGCAGATGGCAATCTAAGGTCATTGTAGGTCATTTAGTCAGCGAATTAGTTCTGGCAGTTGACAAGGCATGATTGGCAACCGCAAAGTCATAGCACTTATGCTGGGCATTATCCACTCGTCCCAAATCGTTACAGACGCTTAACTATTTCTTTCACCGAAAGCGCGTTATAGATCACTAGTCCGAGGTGGCCCATAGTATTTGTTCGTTGTAATTCTCTCAGTAAAAGCGTTATTAGTTTATTGTAGGCTGTTTACCTGACAGTACCACTCACCACTATTTCTCCTGAAGGTGCCATTTTGCCCATCACTATACATTACACATTGCAGTTATATCATTTTGTTATACATTTCATGCCAACTATTTTGCCAAGTCTTTTTTCATTTTACATTCTCAGAAAGCGCTATGTTTGACGCCAGGTTGATTTTGGCAGTTGTGATTTCGGGAGCGTGGGCTGAAACTGATGACAGAATTCGAGATGACACCCCATACAAGTACATCAGTGCCGTACGGCGGCATCACGGCGCTACCCAGTCCTTTGATCTCGAATAATACCTTTGAAATTGATCATGATCAGGGGACATCTGGAAGCTCAAGCTGGAATGATGATGAGCTTTCAGATAACACTGTTGAAAGATGTCAGTGTCATACCTAGCGGCAGTACGGTGCTACCTCGTCCGAGGACCTTTAATATGACCTTCAAAATCAGCTTTCGCTTCACATGCTTTTTGGAGCCCAGACTGCAGTGAATGTCTGGCTCGCCAATGACGCCTTATGTTTGAGCCTAACTCCCACACAACAGCAGTGGGACGTAACCCTGATTACCGGCGGTGCCACATGGTGCTGCCGGTAATCGGGGTGACATCTTGGGTTTTGATTATGATCTTTTGAGTTGACCTTGGAAGGTGTTTTTCCATCCTAGGCTGGATGTATGCATGGCTTTCATTTCGGGCCTTTCTTTTGCTGAAAGCGTTCTTGTGTCATTATTACTGCTTGACTTTTTTCTCAAACGTCTTGAAGTCAAACCGTTTCAAATAGAGCAAAACGGACCGCGTGTTTGCTACCAACAGGTTGTGCTTGACATCGAAGCCCACTGAATAAAACCAGAGTTCGACGTTCAATCCGGAAATGTACGTTTACGCTTATGTAGGTATGCTCTTTGCGTATGCTGTCATACAGTGCAGGTGACTCCCACATGCCTTTTTATTCCAAACAGTCTCATCAGATGGTAACACTCATTTGGGCTCCCTTACAAATCTTAATGTGAATGTAAGACGATTTGAGCCTCAGCTGCCAGCTATTGCAAGGCGCGACATACGCGCCATCTGGTCTAGTCTATATGTACCTTTAGTACAACCGGGTACACCAGATGTCTGCTATGGCTGGTTTAGTGGCTCCATGCTCACAATACTTCTTCACAACACTTCACAGTGTTCCCAGTAAGCATGCCTCTTTGATAGGTCAACAAGCTTTTGGAACTAGGTGGTCTGCATGTGATGATCCTATCATGTCAAACGGCCCTGGACCATTCCGCTGTTTCGGTGATGACCTCGAGCTAATTGTGTCTACCTAAAAGTATCCGAATACCAAACGAATAAACAAAACTATTCTTATGGAAGCACGTTATCTCAAACGTGTGTTAAGGTTGCGTCGCAATGGGAGCTCAGTTTCAACCTAGATTGTGGACATATGGCTTGGAGCCCTCGCGCGCTAAGCCACCCGTTGTTGCTGATTTCTGGCTCCAGCTCAGTTACGGAACAATTGGTGAAGGTGGCCGCCATCCGGTGTTCGCCTACCTCGTGAGTAAAAACGGCTCCAATTCGACGAGACTAACCAGTGCCGTCACGTGACGCTGTGTGGCTAAATCAGTCCGCGAACCGTCAATCGCGGTACGTGTTACTCTGACAACAGGGCTCGAACACCTGCGTTCGGGAGCTCCAGCGCCACCCGGATGTCAGTTATTGCAATCCAATAATCCGTGCCTGGCTCCAGGAAGGTTGTGACCTTTATCTTTATTGATCGGTGGGTCTAGTTAATTGGCCCCACTGGGAATGATGGGGCGAGGGAGGCGAGGAAGGACCCAGCATCGCACCCCCGTTCGTGTCGTCCGTCGGAGCGCATCGACCAGTTAGGCCTCGAGGAATGCCAAACCACCCACCAACGCTTGGCACCTGTTAAATACATTTACTCTCTTAAGTGAAATTCTTCATGAAACCTTATCAGGGTTCACGCTGGAACACTCCCAACGGAATGTCCTGCGGCAAATGCCATGAGATTGCGTGCGGGTCGGAAAACACGGGAAAGTTCTTCCGTCTATTGCCACGCATGGGGCCCGTCGATTATTCAGCTTCCTCCTGCCTTGCGCGAGCTAACGATGGGGTCCGTGACTTCCTTTGATTAGGCCTTCATCCATAACAACAGTGTTCCCGCTTGCCTATACCCAGTGCGCCCGGCATGTGGAGCAATATCACGAACTTACATGCACATTTTGTTTGTGCTGTGAACATAAAGAGAATCGCGCTGGCGTGTTTGCTTTGTCTTTGACCCGGTCAGAGTACGGCTAGGTTCCGCGGCCACTGGTCTGCCCAGGTTCGACAGCCCCTGGTCTGCCCAGGTTCGGCGGTCATTGGTCTGCCCAGGTTCGACAGCCCCTGGTCTGCCCAGGTTCGGCGGCCACCGGTCTGCCCAGGTTCGGCGGCCACTGGTCTGCCCATGTTCGGTGGCCATTGGTCTGCCTATGTCGACAGCCACTGGTCTGCCCAGGTTCGGTGGCCACTGGTCTGCCCAGGTTCGGGGGCCATTCGTCCGCCCAGGTTCTGTGGTCACTGGTCTGCCCATGTTCGGTGGCCATTGGTCTGCCTATGTTCAACAGCCACTGGTCTGCCCAGGTTCGGCGGCCACTGGTCTGCCTATGTTCAACAGCCACTGGTCTTCCCAGGTTCGGCGGCCACTGGTCTGCCCAGGTTCGACGGCCATTGGTCTGCGGTCACCGGAAGCCCTGTTGCTGTCCACCGCCACCGTGCCGAGTCGCTGACCTGTGGTGAGCGGTCGGAACACGCCACCAGTCTGGACATGGGCCGCGGCCGGGCTGTGGGAGCTTGCGGTGTTCCACTGACTGGTGACATGGAGGGGTGCCACGGCTCCGGACTGTGAGTCAGGGCGTGCTGCTGTCTGGTGGTGGGGTGACACCGGACGCGCCTCGGACTGGCTGGTGACATAAAGGGGTGTCACGGCTCTGGACCGTGAGTCAGGGCGTGCTGCTGTCTGGTGGTGGGGTGACACCGGACGCGCCTCGGACTGGCTGGTGACATAAAGGGGTGTCACGGCTCTGGACCGTGAGTCAGGGCGTGCTGCTGTCTGGCGGTGGGGGGACACCGGACGCGCCCAGGACTGGCTGGTGACATGGAGGGGTGCCACAGCTCCGGACTGTAAGTCAGGGCGTGCTGCTGTCTGGCGGTGGGGGGACACCGGACGCGCCTCGGACTCGGAGCCAGCGGTGAGAAGGAGGTTTGGAGTCGCCCGGGACCATGCCTGTGCCCACGGATCAGCACGCCTAGATGTTAAGCCGATGTCTAAGAATGCTCTTTCCAAGGTTGATCTAGTCCAGATGCGTATGCGCGTAGTAGCCAAGGGCATGTGCAGCCCAGCACCGAATTTGTGCTGTGTTGATACTTACGTGACATAATTTTGACTGTTAACACTTCCGCTAGATACGTAAAAGTAAGGAGTATGAGAGCTGCAGTTTTATTTTACGACACGCAGGAAGTGCGCGCATCTGCGCCTCGCGCCTCGGTTATCAGCCGGTATTATTTTAGTTGTGTTCTCTCCCTCCCCCCCCCCCCCTTCCTATATGAAAGCCTGCGTGCGCTCCTGATCTGGCCAATGTTTGACTCTATTCGTGTGCTGACGCCATGCCTTGCTTGTGAATCGTGGAACAATCCGCAGAATTCGAGAAAAACTGTATTTGATTATGAATAGAGCAACAACAAGCCATACAAGCGCCACCAAGAGCTAGAATGCACCCTGTATTGACTACGACCTTGTGACTGCTGCTTTGCAAAGCGACATGGTGCATTTCCTTTCACTTCGCCCTTTCTGGCCCCTGTACAGCGCCTTACCAGATTTTCAACAGGCACACGATGTCGTGACGAGGCTTGATTCGGCTCGGTGTCCAGTCAGCATCACGATACCACTCGGTGGCGAGTCAAAAAGTGATGCACCAGGTCGTGACGGCCATCGAGCCAGAACGCCGGACCGACGAACGAACATAGGCTTCCGGTGTAGGCACCTGTTGCCACAGACCCAGCTGGGCGGCCCGGCTATCCGAGAGCAAGAGACCAACGAGACTGGGCGGTGATGGGAGCAGAGACCAAGGAGACCTCGGCGTGGAGACTCCCTCCCCAGGTTCTCTCGGGCAGGGACCTCGGCGCCGAGACGCCCTGCCCTGGTTCTCCCGGACGGAGTCCTCGGCACGGAGACTCCCTGTTCGGTGCTCCTGGACGGAGATCTTGGCGCGGAGACCCTTGCCCTAGTTCTCCCGGACGGAGATCTCGGCACGGAGACCCTCTGCCCTAGTTCTCCCGGACGGAGATCTTGGCGCGGAGACCCCCCGCCCTAGTTCTCCCGGACGGAGATCTTGGCGCGGAGACCCTCTGCCCTAGTTCTGCCGGACGGAGACACCGGCGCGGAGACTCCCTGTCCGGTTCTCTCGGACAGAGACATCGGTGTGGAGAGCCCCGACCTCGGGTCTCCTGGACGGAGACTCGGCTGTGACGACGCTATTCTCCGAATAGCGCGTCCACCGACATGCTCCGGCTGCTTGGGCCGCTGTCGCTCTCTCAGCCCGGATGTGTTGCTTATGTTGGTGGAAGCGGGGCGTGCATCCCAGAGGCGGAGGTGTATCTCAGCGCGGATGCGATACTGCACGCTACTTGCCCGGCGTGGACTGTCATGAAGCACCTAGTTTAGGGGCACTGCACACGCGAACTGCGGCTTCTACCGCTTTAGCCGAGGCCAGGCATATGTGCAGTCTACAAGGCACACATTCATTCCGATGAATTCATTTAGTTTTCTCCACAACGAACACCAGTTATGCTATTTATCGCGGAAGCGATGTGCGCGCACGAACTACAATGGCCACAAACGGTAATGGCAAAACTCGAACTGGTGCAAAGTGCCGCATACTCATAACTTATTATCCTACCAGAAATTAAGCTGTGCTCGACTGCAAACAAGGCATCGCACAGTTCCCTTAATGTTAAGGCGGCGTAGAAGGCGTGCTTCTTGCTGTTTGCTGAGTGAACTGCTCAGCCGAACACGTCCGCCCGTCAGTCCTCGATTCGTGCACCTGTCGTAAGTGCTGCGCGGCCGGCCGGTCGCCCCAATCCTCGGAGCCCGGGGGGGGGGGGGGGGGGGCGCGGAGACGGCCGGGGCTGCGCCGGCCCGCGCTATTGAGCGGCTCGTATACACGTGTGCGGGCGGCCCGTCCCGGGATCGATCGGGTTGGGCGCCGCTGCCGCCGCCGCCGTTCCGCGGGCCGGCTGAGGAGGCGCGCCCGCCGGCCCGGCTCGGCTCCGTCCAGTGCCGGCGCCCTCCCCACACGCCACGTCGGCCGGCACCGCCAGCGGCCGCACTTCGCGAGCATGTCACACCCCGGACTCCGATGGCTGGACTGGACGGCGCCGTCGGGTCCGGCGACCGAGGTCGGCTGGTCCGGCACGACACCCGTGGGAACGGGCTCCCCGACTGCGTCCCTCACGCTCGGACAGTGCCGGCCACCGTGCTCGGATCCGTTCACGGTGCTGGCGTGACGCCGCGAGAGCTTCTGAAGCCGCAGACACGGGACGCGTCCGGTCGCCTTTATGCTGTGCGAACAACGTGCTGGCATTTAGTAGCGACATGCTTAACCAAGGCAATGACTCAATGCAACTCAGCATGCACATTTCACATGGTGGCACTCATTTTGTGCAAAATGCGCTTTTCACACTCATTTGTACTGAGTGACGCTATGAGTAGAGCCTTCCTAAACACACATTCAGTGACAGGCAAACATCGAGCCATCTGAAAATAGCCACGCTTTCAAAGCCCGAGAGGAATGCGGAGGTGAATGTCCCCAACCATCTCAAAAACATCGCTTCTAATTCAACATTCTGTCAAACAAATACGCATCGGCTTGCAAGCTGTGCAACGTCTCCAGAACAACACAACCTTGCATGATGTCAGTCCTTGCTGGGAGACACTGCGACGACGTGCATCGACTGCTTACAACAAGGAGACATTTCTGAGACAATAAATACCCAGCATCTCCCCATTAACTCGAGAATTCGGCGTCACTCAGTGAGACACGCGATGCATCGGTTTCAGCGGCAGGCGGGCGAGCGCGCAGGCGTGGCACCGGCGCATCGAGGACGGCACGCTTCGTGGCTATTGGAGTTCAGCTGTCCTGCCAGCAGATGGATGATCTGGTTCACCCCGCTTCAGCCCCCGTGTTCCGTCAGGAGCGAGCCGTTCCGTCCCACCTGGTCGTTCCCAAGGCGTTTCGTTCCCGTTCCGCCGTCGCGTCAGGAGCGGGTCGTTCCGTTCCGGTCCCGTCTGCTCACGCTGACCGGCCGCTGGTGGCTCTGCCTGTAGCGCTGCACCTGGTCGTGCAGTGCGTGGAACCCCTCGTCGGCGAACCTCGAGAACCGCTTGCCGACCCCCATCTGGGAGGAGCGCGCCTTGGGCACGAAGCCTCCGTAGCCGGGGATGGGCACGGGCTCCTCGTCTGCGGACGGGGGCGGCGGTTAGCGGTGGCCTCGGCCGCCGAACAAGCCGATCGATCACGACTGGAAAGCGCGCTGTTTCGGCATGGGTGGGGAGCGCACGCGGGCCACCAGCTAGGGCAGCGGACCGTACCAATGAAGCCGTGCGGAACGATCCAGTGATCTGTTCAGGGACGTCGATACATGAAAAAGGACGCAGTCGAATGAATGGGAAGATGCGGATTGGCGAATGAACAGAATCAGACACCCATAGGATCAAACGGCTGGTGTGCTTAGCCTGTGGGCCAATGTTTAATCGGTTCCACCCGAAATCATTTCTGGCTGCACTCCTGAATCAGGTATCAGCACATTTTCGCCCATCACCGACGGTTAAGTGTCTGGCTCATTTTGAAACTAATCACAAATACATTACATGTAGTTTATCGCCCTTCACTTGTTTCATTTGAGTCTAATAAGGAGTATATGGAGGATTTCCAAAGTGCAGCTTTTGTTACCTTTATTCTGTTCAAATAGCAAAGCACAGATGCATTTGAATGACAGGGCGCCGCTGGCGTTAACCACTAACACATCGTTAAGACAGTAGTGTTACCTCAGAAAAACCAGGAGAATGGAGATATGATTCGGTTGATATTTCGGCAACATGCTTTTATTTGCATGTGCACGTCTGTATTAGCCTCATTTCTCGGAGATTACATTCTCTTTATAAGAAAAGATTCACTTATTTTCCCGTTTGGGTGGTCCTGCGGACCACAGGACAAAATAAATAGATGAGTCTGGGTGGACCGCAGGATTGGTGGACCACGGACCATCCAGACAGGAAAATAAGTGGATATATTCTTATAAAAAGCCGGCGACCAAATCTTAACATACGGGGCCCATCATGGTCAATTATACGAACGTGATATGTGACTCTATGTGTGATGTGAGCGACCTTAAAATTGTTTATATGTATAAGTGATGTCCTGACGCGTGATGTGCGATGCCTGTGTGTCCTGTAAAACTTTGGCTTGCTGTTTACTAAAAAAAAACTTAAAAAATCCAGCAGGATCATCAGGCAGGGCAATTTTGAATTCACCTTCTGCTACTGCTTCGATAATGCATGTTGCCGAAATATCAAGCCTAACTGTATCTACATTCTCCTGTTTTTTCCGAGAAATAAGGCTAATATTTTTGTCTTATCTACGTGAATAATGTTCCCCGCTAATGCATTGAACAACTTACTAACCCATCGTAACCAAGTCACTGGCAACGAATGGACAGAAGCCCGAAGTCCGCTTGATAAAGTCACGTGAATACGGCGTGAAAACCAAATGTGCGTTGCAGAATTTCAAGACTACTTTAGTTTCGATTTTTCGGAGTCGGCCTCTAGTGCGTGTTTGCCATACGTCAGCCGTGTCGAATGATCGCTATTGAGAGTTGACGCACAATCACTCTGACCAGACGTCCGGATGGCAGCGTGTTACAATTGGCCAGCATTTCGTTTATTACGTTCATGAACGCTAACTGCCTAGCGAAAGTTCACCGTTCTGACTTAAAGTATGCGCATGTTTAGCGCTTAAACCGATCGCGACTGGCTCTGTAGGCTGTGCAACTCAGCCTGTCGTCATGGCGTCGCCTGATGCGTCCGCCGAGGATAGCGTCAGCCACTCGGACCACATGGACCTCCCGGACCACCCAGACCACCCGGACCATCCGGACGACACGGACGACACGGACCGCCCGGACCTCCCGGAGCACCTGGACTACCCGGACGACACTGACCATCCAGAGTGCCTGGATCATCCGGACGAAACGGACCGCCCAGACCAAACGGACCACCTGGACCAACAGGACCACCCGGACCGCCTGGACGACCAGGACCGCCTGGACCACCCGGACTGCCTGGACCGCCCGGACTACCGGGACCACCCGCACCACCCGCACCATCCGCACCGCATAGACAGCCCAGACCACCCGGACCACCTGGTGGAGACCCGCGTCTTCCACCTGACTGGCAACAGCAGCCTGATCCACGCCGAGCCGTACCCGGTGGTTTTCGTCGGGTTCCGGCTGCGGCAGGCCAACAAAGCCGTGCTGCGGGTCTACAACAAGTCGGCTACCTCGCAGCGCTTCCACGTCGTTCCGCCGGCCGACCGCAGCGTCTTCACCATCCAGTACACCAAGGTGCGCTATTTCGTGCCGGGCTCCACCCTGAAGATTCACATCACGTTCACGCCGAGCGAGCAGCGCTTTCATGAGGATCGCGTGTTGATACACTGCGAGGACGAGTTCAACCTGCAGGTGCCGGTGCAGGCGTTCCCGAGCGTCACGTTCGCCGCCTTCCCGCGCCACATCCTGCTGCCGGACACGCCGATCGGCCGTCGGCTGACGCACCGCATCCCGCTGCTGGTGACCGCCGCCGTGCAGACGACCTTCCGCGTGTCGGTGGCCGAACCGAGCGCCGTGCTGACGGTGGCGCCGACCGAGGGCGAGCTGCCGCGCGACGGCTCGACGCTCCACCTGACGCTGACCTACCAGCCGCGCCAGTACTGCACGTCGCGCACCAGCCTGCAGCTGTTCCTCTCCGACTGCGGTCTGCCGCCGGCCACGTGCACGGTGGCCGGCCGCTGCGTGCCGGGCCTGCTGCGCGACCAGCTGGCGGCGGCGCGGCCGGCCGTGCAGCTGCGCACGCAGCCGGCGCTGCCGCCGGCTGGCGCGCTCGGACCTCGCCACAGCGTGCGCCTCTTGGCGCCGTCCGGCCGCCCGCCGGGCCGACTCGACCTGACTGCGCACGGTGACGTGGCCAAGTTCCTGGCGCAGCGTTTCGCCGCCAGCGTGGTGGTGCAGCAGACATTTTTGGACGGCTCCGAGGGCGCGCTGGCGGCAGCGTGCCGCGAGCAGGAGCGCCGCTTTAGCCGCGCCCGCCTGCAGCGCTCGGCGCGGCTGGCTGAACGCGGCGAGGTGCGCCGCGGCCAGCGGCCGCTCAGCGACGCCGAGCGTGACGCCATTTTGAGCGAGCGTCAGAGGCTCTGGCGCGAGTACAACAACCACGTGAGCAAGGCGGAGGCGCCGGCCGCCGCCGGACCGCCACGCGTCAGCTACGTCAACAAGAAGCTGCTGCGGGACGCGGCCGAGCCGCCGCTCTGGCGGCCGCCCACCTACGACATCTATCTGAACGACCCGTGGACGTTCCGGCTGGCGGCGATGGAGCGGTTCGTGCAGGCGGCGCGCACGGTCATCATCCGCGGCCGCGCCGACCGGCGTCTGGAGCGACTCCGTCACCTGGTGGAGCGACTGACGGAGCAGGGCGGCACCGACGGAGGCGAGGAGGACGAGGGAGATGGGGAGGACGAGGGAGACAAGGAGGATGAGGAAGACGAGGAGGACGACGGAGACGAGGACGGCGAGAGAGACGAGGACGGCGAGAGAGACGAGGAGGCTGAGGGAGTCGAGCGGGGTGAGGGAGACGAGCGAGGTGACAGAGACGAGGAGGAGAAGACGAGGGAGAAAGAGGGGGCAGGAGAGCAGAAAGCAGGCAAGTTACGGGCTGTGGATTTGACAGCGGATGAAGAGAAGGCTGAGAATGATAACAAAAAGAAGAAGCGAGAAAAAGGCAGACAGCACAATAGGAAGAAAAGGTGACCCGACGTGATTGCCACCTTGCAAGGACATGCAAAGAACGATAAAAGAAGTGTTTTCTTGTGCGGGCTCGTAATACGGCAAGGATTGTGCGGCGAACCGCATGTTCTCCAATGCAATTTTAAGCGGGCTAGATCGTGTCAGCGGAACATGTTTCTCACGGATAGGTATTTAGTGTTTCAAGCCTTTGTAATGGGAAGACATCGATTATAGCTTTGATATCCCACAGACAGCGATGGATTAGGTGGCAATGCTGGTCACGCTAGAGCCTCTGCAAACATTCGTGTCCACTCCACGGGGGCTTACATGCACGGCGTTACGTTAACAAGGACCACTGGAGGTCGCTGAAGCATGCAATGTGCCACCACAAACCGAAATTATGGTGCTAAAAGGTTGTTTGTTTGACTATGTTCAAGCGAGACCCGGCGTAGAAGGGCTCGTTAACAGTTACAGCCATGCATGGATGCATGTAATGTATGCGATACCAAACGTGAGCATGCCGATTCTTTTCCACAGTCATTAATCATTCTCCCAGTCCGCATGCATCTCTGTCAACCGGTGAGCACACACGCTACCTTTATGAAGAAGCACCTTTCGGCACTTCATAATGTGCCGTGCATGATATTTAGTCAAGGGATTTACCCCGAAATACTGGGTCAACAAGTCTCGGCCGAGCCTGTGCTAGCGTCAGACCACACCAGCTCACGCCGTCAGCCTGTGCGCTGGAGCCCGGCCGGTCGGCGCACTCCGTACCCTGGCGGCCGGCCGAGTACCGGCTGTACTTGGCGTCCAGGGCGCTGCTCACGGCGCCGTTCGTGAGGGCGGCGGCCGGCGCGGCGCCCGTCTCGCGCACCCGGCGGCCGGCTGAGAGCCGGCCGAGCGAGCGGCTGCGGCGCTCGCGCTCCTCGCGCTCGTGCCGCTCGGCTGTGCGCCGCTCCAGGTCGCTGAAGCAGTCGTCGGCCACCTTGCGGTAGTTGGTGCCGACCACGAACCGGCCGCCTGGTACGAATCCTGTGGGCGTGGGCGGGGGGGGGGGGGGCGTGAGGTCGTGGCCAGCATCAGACGCGGACGTGGTAGACATTCTATGGCGCAGACGCACCAGAATAAGAAGCAGACATGGCAGAACTGATTGTGGGATCGCTCGCCGGTCACCGGCCGCTGACGGAGACTGCGGTCGTGCATGTCTGACCAGGCGAGGAGCCGCGGCGCTCTGTTTCGGGAGACGCGCCACCGCCGCCGCCCGCACGGGACCGGAGCGGGTCACGGACGGGTCAGGGGTCGTGGGAACGGCGTGGCGAACTGCCACCGATCGGGGACGCTGGTGACGCGCTGCATCGACCCCGTCAGTCGACTGGGCAGGGTCACGGCCGAGGGAAGTGGTTCATCAGGAGAAACGGGCGCCATGGCGGGCGGCGAGCGAGCGGCGAGTGGGGTGTCTGTATGAGCTTCACACCAGGCGCACGTAACGGAAAACTCTGCGAGGTAGAGTCACGCAGGATGAACCAATTAGAAATGGCTGAGTTGGACATTGCCAGGCATGCAACGTTGCCGGATCTGATAATCAAAACCACTAGATGACAGTGATAGCCTCTAACGCCCACTGCATGAGCTCCGCTGCCCCACATCACGGGAACGACCTCGCCTCCCAGACCTGGCTGGACGCCAAGTCCCGCGCTACAGAGCGCGCTGTCGTGAGATATGTCGGCGTCTCTGACCCGCGCTCGTGACGTTGGACCCGCTCCCTGACTGTATTCGGGGCACGCTTGGCGAGGCCATCGTTTCCCTTTCGGAGAACGGATCAAATTGGACGGGCACAGGACAACGAGATGCCCTCATTACTCTCCGGAGCAATTGCCTCATGGTCTTATTGGGTGCTTTATCGGGCTTAAAATAGAAGGGACGATGATGCGCTCGATCACCTGAGTCGTGATTGTACCTGTCTGGTCACGTCAGTGTGATTGCGCGCGTAGCAACATTATCTTCCGCCAAATGTTCGGCCCTTGGCTTTGACTCTCGAGCGCCGTTACATTTTCATATACGGCAATACATACTAAGGCATTGTATAAATTACATACTACAGTACGTAATGGTGGTTGCTATTTTGATTGACAAGAAAGTTGCCGCTCTTCTCGTGGCAGTATGATTTCTGAAGTGCGCCCCAGCTGTGTTTCAGCTGACACGGTAGCGATGCCCAGCGGGCGGCCCGCCGGCCTCGTCTCGCGGGAAAACATCGGGCGCCGGAGCTCGGCCATGCCTGTGACCTTCGGCCGCATCATCATCGGGGTCGATTTTCACATGGGTGAGAAATCTCTGCGGCAATGAGGGAAACCATCCAACGCTGACGTCCCTGACATCACCTTTCATAATACGTGAAAGAGGTGTCCAATTATGTCTGTACATACCCTGGCCAGGACAGAATTCTTCAACATTTTGACCACTTGGGTGGCGGGGTAAATATCGACGCAGTAGGAATCGTTTGGCAAAAGTTGCAATCGTACCACAAGTCAAGGAAATGAGATAAGGTAAAATATGTCTCAATTAGTGGTGCCAAAAGTAATGATATTATGAGGTGCACAAAAGTGCATTGCGTATGCTGACTACACCGTGAGAAGGGTTTACATTTCGTTTTTGAATATTTTTACACATTTAGTCATCAGCACGGAATTCCACATTTTCTTAAGTCACGTTGCATAGATTAAACCACCCTGCAAACGACCCAAGACATGTCTCTCATCTCCCGCCGATGTCTTTTTTCAGTCACGAGAGACTAGCGCTACAGGTCAGCACGTGCGGCACCATTCACCGGTGCAGTGGCGCTGGCAGCCGTTCGGCCGAAGTGCGAGGTCCGCTGTGTGCGGGTCTCGGCCAGCCCAGCGCACCCCTCTGCATTGTGGTTCCGCTGTGTGCCAACCACGCGGTTCTGCAGTGTACAGGCCCGCCGCGCCGGCCCAGTGACGCCGTGTTTGCCGTCGGCAGCGGCCTGCGGCGTAGGTTGTGGTGCGGTGCCGTCAAGTGACGCATCGAGGCCGACCTGACACCGGCGACAGCACGTGTGACGTGTGACGTGATGCCGGCTGCAGGGCCGGCCGCGCCGCTCCGGCCCGGCACGCGCCCGCTGCGTGTGACGGGGTCGGCTGGAATCGGGGCTGGGCCAGGACAAGCCGACAGGGGACGGGAAAACAGGCTGCAGACAGATGTCTGCCAGGCATGCACTGAACCTTATACAGGGGTAGCCAGAGAGTCTTGCAGCCGCTCCTGGGACAGTGGTGCACAACTCTGCTTAAACACCCAAAGTAGCCAAACTTTGGTACTATATCTTCGAAAAACGCAATATTTTTGCCAGCATCTGCCGCTAGTAGGCCAGATTTTGCTGTCCTTTTTACCAGTTTTGTTCATTTCACGAATAACTGAAAAGCGCCCAGCCAGCCCAGACGTAAAAGATGTCCGCAGATGAACCCCCCCCCCCCCCCTTTGGAACTATAGCGCCATAACAACACACACCTGTTCTACAAAGCACTTTCACATGGGGGACATTTTGTTTGTTCTCGGCTCGCTAGCCAGAAGTACTCAGCACGAGGCGGCTGACGTCTGCATGGCGCGCCCCGCCGGACTCGGCCCACCTGTGTAGCCGGCGATGCCGCCCTTGGGCGGGCTGGGCCGGTAGGGGGCGTTGGAGACCAGCGTGACCTCTCGACCCCGGTCGACCACGTCGACCGGGGCCGACTGCACCAGGCCGGCGTCGGTGGCGCGTGGGCTCACCACGACATGACCCACGTGGGTTCGCGGCAGCTGCTGAAACCCGCAGATGGGGAGGTCAGGCCTTCTCGATGACTGGCGGCAGGCCGGGGACAGCAGGCGTGGCTGTAGGAGTCACCCGAGGCGATTCGCCTTGTATTAACAGTGCCGAAACCCGTTGACGGAATTTTCAGCGAGACCCATTAAATTCTAAAAACTCACTTAAGCGAATGGATATTTTTACGAGAGCCTTTCAGTCCGATTAGCGGGTCGATGGGTGGCAGAGACAATCGGATCCCGAACCCAAGCGGGACCAGTCGGCGCCTGGCGTCCGTACGGCTCTGACCCCATTGAGCTGTCAGACCCAACGCCCGCCAGAGGTACCATTTCTCCACTGGAGTGACGCAGTGACGCAGCTGACGAAGCCGGCAGGCAGACACTGTCGCTGTTACGACCAGACGACACTGCCGCCGTCACAGTCGGCAGACACTCCCGCTGCCACAGTCGACAGACACTCCCGCCGTCACAGTCGTCAGACACGCTCGCTGTCACAGTCGTCAGACACGCTCGCTGTCACGGTCGGCAGGCACTCCTGCTGTCACAGTCGTCAGACACGCTCGCTGTTGCGATCGGCAGGCACTCCCGCTGTCACAGCCGACAGACACTTCCGCTGTCACAGTCGGCGTTCAGCCGGTGTCTGGCAAGCTGCCGGTACACTTGGCCCGGACACCCGTCCGCCCGGCGGACGGCAACACACCCGGCGCACGTGTGACCTGGATCACAGTCGGCATAGCCAGCCATCATTGATCCTGACAGCGACGACCGGGCCGGCGGCGACTGTCACACACTCTGCCGTTGCCATGCCACTGAATGCCTGTCCGACTTCGGCATTGACAGTCAGTCAACCCAGCGGGAAACGCGGCCATGAGGGCAACGAGGGCAAACACGGACGGCATCGCGTCAGTGAAAAGAGGTATTCTACATGAGGGTGTAGGGGCATGTAGTCTTCTCCACACGCACACACGCGTTCACATGTGTATACATGCATGCGTATGTATGTGCATACGCAAGCAGGCGAACACGTGCGCCCATAGGTGCGAGAGTCTTACATCATCGTAGGTGGAGATAATTCCCAAACACCATCTAAATGTTCTAAACGCGTTGCGGCTTTCCAGCTCTCCTCCCCATTGCAGTCGCCTCGCCACGCACGGCTGTCCCTCCCACGCCGCTATCTCGCCGCCAGCGCCGGTCCCTCCCCTGGTCCCGTCACGGCCGACGCTGCCGCTGTTGGCGGCGGTCCCTCCCACACCGCTGTCTTGCCGCCAGCGCCGGTCCATTCCCTTGTCCCGTCAGGGCCGGCGTTGCCGCTGGTGGCGGCGGTCCCTCCCACACCGCTGGTTCGCCGCCAGCGCCGGTCCCTCCCCTGGTTCCGTCAGGGCCGGCGCTGCCGCTGGTGGCGGCGGTCCCTCCCACGCCGCCGTCTCGCCGTCTCGCCGTCTGCACTGGTCCCTCCCCTGGTCCCGTCACGCTGCCGCCGGCGCGGCGTCACGCTTCGAAGGGGGAGGGGCACGGCCCGTCGCGCGCACCGTACCTGAGGCGAGTGCTGCACCGCCCAGGCGTACGAGTGACCCACATCGAACTTGAGTCCCGGGCAGTGGCCTGTGTACCTGCAGAACGATACCAGGCTCAGTCTGACAGGTCGGGAGGGCCGGGAAGGTCAACCTAGACAAGGTCACGAGACGGGCGGGTTTCCAATCCAGCACACAAACTGAGCGTGCTCGGCTGTTGCTGGCTTAAAAACACACGACGATCCAATCACACGGAAACCCGCAATATTCAGTGAATCATTTAAAGGTCTGGGGCTGCAGGGATCCAAATGCCAGGAGGTCAGGTTACGCGGAATTTGGGTGTAACCTGTGTGTGGTTCTCAAATCGCTACGCGAATGTGCGCACAAATGCTCGTCAAGGTACAATGCGGTACAAGAGCGTCCCACACGGCCACATAACTTGTCAAATGGTGTGGGAGTTAGCGCGAAGTAATGTGTGGTTATCAAAATATCCAGGAG
>NW_023597054.1:40001955-40027304 GCF_011947565.3 Pollicipes pollicipes | reverse complement strand
CGCTGAAACAGCTTTGATGCTTCATCCGGTGTCTATTGTCTATGTTGGCGATAGCTGGAGGGCGCACGAGGCAAGCAATTCAGCTAATAAGACACAGGCGGGTGGGGTAAATTTGACCTCGGAAGTTTTTCCAACGTAACTTTCTGCCTAGCCTATCCTGCGTTGCGCACATCACTTACACGGGGATCGCTTCGTTCGCCACACGTTGGAACTGAAGCAGATGATGGTGGCATTGCGTTTAGAGGCACAATAGCCAGAAACAGTGTCCCCTTCCACGGGACAATTTTCCATTGCGAACCTGCAAGCCCATACTGCTTGTTCATTGAAATGAGCAATGCAAACAAATATTAACCGAAGGACATCTGCCCAAACGTATTTGGGAAAGAGTTGAGGACCAGTTTCTCAAATGATGCGTCGAGGAGTGCCTTATGCCTTGTTTACATTACTGAAACGCCTGTTGCTTTGTCATAAAATGTGGTGTCGAACATGCATAAAACGGGGTGCAGTATAATCTATGCTGAGCGAAGATATTGCTTGTGAATTCTAAATAACTGCATAAATGAATTATCTTCGCACACATTGGTAAAGTACACGCATATTTCACATATCGATAGACAAGAGAGGCAAGCAAACTGTCAAAGGCTTCATACGCTCATGCTCTGAACACGCAAATAAGCTTTAAAAATATGCTGCAAGTGTACATATGATGTGTGATCATCATATGATGTGATGATATGATCACATCATATGATGTGATGATGTAATCACATCATATGATGTGATCGATGATGATGATGTGATCACATCGTATGATGCGATAGTGATCCTATGATGAACGTGGTTAGTCAGAAAATAAGTGAACAAGTCCCAAAAGTTTTCGTACCTGTACACTTTTGACGGATTCCTCTTCTACTCTCGTCCCTCCAATGATTTTGAGAAATCGACACCCATGGATTTAAGAATTACAATCACTTACATTCTTCTTGGGTCAGGTATGAAGGCTAGACCAAAGTCAAAAACCACACTGATTTTTTAAATAGGAAACTTGCTTGTCTGAGTAGATATGCGTGTTCATTTCAACTTCTTGGTCACAGAAGCGTCAATAGACATCTTATTTGGATGTGGTGAAAATGAGAAGTCACTGACCTGAAATGATCCAGATCAACCCTTTGTTGTTGGGAGTACACCTCCTAGCGTAAACATTTACGCTTGTCTAAACTTAGGAATCAAAAATATCGTAGGTTCGTGGTCACCATGACCTTCTGCAGGCCAAATAAAGTAACTGACTTTAAATGAACACCAGGGACCTTTTCGTTGAAAGACGTTTCCAGATCAAACGTGGTTGCATGAGCAGGCCTCGGGGCGCTTTGGACAACGATCTGGAGTTTGAACTTGCTTGACTTTATTTGATACCAAGGTCATGACCTAGGGACCCTAAAATTTGAAATGCGTGATTTCATATACACGTCTACCTATCCTATGAATGCTGCGTCTCTAGCCCTTTGAGATGTCGGATTTTAAGATCTCAGTGGCTGGGTCAAACTGCCCCCCACCTGAGCGCGGCATATTCAACTAGCCCCCTCGGCGCGTGTTTTGAAGCTAGTGCATGCTGTAATCGGGATAGCGAGATCATGGTACGGTCTTTCGTGAGCTCGCGACATATGTGTCGTATAAATGGCTATTGGATACCGATGGCTATACTGGACCATGCGTCATGATGATAAATTACTTTGGCATCTAGCAGCAGTGCATGCTGTCTGGAAAATTGGTGTGTGTTAGTGTCAGGCGGCGGCACTACTGACAGATGTAACCATTTCCTGTTAGTTCTCATTTGGGAAACATGATGCGCTTGCCGTCTGTGAAGACGATATATCTCTGACCCATGTCACCGCATCCACGGCATGCAGGCTCGGCTCTGACCTCTCGTGAGTCATCGACTGCCGCCGGAGCTCGCGCTCGGACCCGTGACTCGGTCCTTCCGTCCTGCGGAGCGCGTGCGGCCTTACGTTCCATCAGCCCCTGCGTCGCCGATCTGTGGCCGGCTGCGGTCCGTGGTCGGCCGAGCTGCTGGGAGGTGCGGTCCGGCCCTCCCCGTCCAGTACACGGCCGGCCTCTGTCGTGTATACAGAGTGGGAGGTGTCGGCAGGGCTAGACGGCCGCGAGATAGAGCGGCCCCGGGGGAGCGCCAGCAGACGCCGGCCGGCCGGCCGCCGACCGCCGACCGCCAGAAAAAATAAACCCCCGGTCATGTACCCGACGGAACACGGCCGGGGATAACGTGCCTCCGAGACGGCACGGGCGACGCGCTCGCGCGCCGTTGTTGGCCGTCACTCCGCTGACGCCCGCTGAGTGGTGGTGGCGAGCGGCTGACGACCGCCGGCGGCGGCTGGTGGCGGCCGCGCGGTGCTGGCGCTGGCTGCGAGTCAGGTGGGGCGCCGTCGCAGCCGACGGCGACGTGTCGACAAGGCGCGCGGTTTGTTTTCGCTGCGCCGCTTCTGACCACATCCGCCAGCTGAGCTGTTGTGGCACCTGGGGGCTGCGACGAGAGACGGCGCGCATGAGGTGCTTATCATGAGGATGGGCGCCAGTCATTCTCTGTGGTGCTGTTTTTAAGGGCTGGACATGAATGGCGAATGTGCTGCCGGGTAGTTGCTTATCTAGCCTGGAGAGTCCGGGAGTCTAGTCCGAGAGTGGTGATTGCTGTTTGCGAGGACAAAGAAAAAAACTTAAACCCCAGATACTTTGCTTATTCAGGGCCACTGCAGTTCACATGAATGTAAGCGCTGGTGGACAATTTAAACATCGGCGACCGGTAACAAATTCGTGCTGGGACTGAAAACATAGGGCTGATATCCTATGGAACGCGGGAGAACAGACTCCGTCAGGCCTCGGCAAGCTCAAAATGGGGGGGGGGGGGGGGCTGGGAGGGTTCAAAGTGGGTCCGGCAGGTTCAGCGACCCAAGTGAGGTGTCTTCGATTCGCGTAGGGCGAAGAAAAATGACCCCATTGCATGATGATAGTCCAAAGCGTTTCTTCGCAAAAATATGACCTCAGAGAGTACCTTAGCTACCTCTGGGTGCTCAGAGGGCCCATCTGGCCACCCGGGGCCACTCTGACCGTTGAGTGGTTTCTTCCTGGCCACCAGGATCCGGGCGCAAATCCAGACCGTCCCTCCCTCAGGGGTTCACTGTCTCCAGAAAGGGCCCCTTGGGCTGCGGGGGTACTAGTGGGCAATATGGTCCTCTGGACACCATATATGCAATAACAAGTAGCTTGAGCACGCGCTCTCTTACGCCGGGGGTGTAACATCCGAGAGGTTAAAGCATTTGCTCCCACCTAGGGGGCCGGGTTCAAACCCGAGTTTTTCCATGGCACGTGAGCGCTAATATGACCTCCGCAGTAGCTGGTGATCTATGAGAGGGTGCGCGATGGCATGCGTCCCATTCCCTTCAACAAATGTTCAGCCGCAAATTGCACCCGGCGTTGCAGTCACCATCCGGCCTCTGTTGCCCGTTCGGGACGGTTGGCCTGGGCAGCACCAGGCGGCCTCTAGCGGGCGGGCGATAACGGCCACGCACGAAAAAATAATGCCTTCGAACGATTTATGTAAGCGGCTCTCCCGATTGAAGGATACTATGGTCCGTAGATCCTAGCTGTGTAATGCTCACAATGATCCTCCGAACGGAGTGCCAGTTACGCCACGACGAACGGTCAAGATTTCAGCAAGTAAAGCATCATGGACGAAACATGTGAAAATCTGAAATAATAAAATGAGGTGAAAATGGGAAAAAAATATGTGAAAACTCAAACGGAATACAACTCTATGAATATGGTGCGGTGCTGGCTAGTGTGCGCCACATGAAAGTTTCGCTGCATGTAGCCATTCGGCGTACCGGGCTGTTCTGGGTCGTAGGTGTAATGACTCCACTCGATGTAATGTAATTACGTAATCCCTCCACCAGTGTTGTCGTATTCGACGGCCATCCGGGCGCGCTCTAAAAACGGCAAGGTCCTCCATCTCTACCCCCTCCCCCCTCCAGGTCGCCGGGCTTGCCTCCCAGTAAACTCCTTCAGTGTGCCCCGAGCCTGGCCCCCACTTTTTAAAACGTTCCTACGCTTATGTAACAGAATATCTTCTTTTGCGCCAGACTAGTACTTCCGGGAAGAGCCTAGCAGCTACCTAAAATCGCTGCCTTCCCTCGGCCTGCTGGCACTATTTCCGGGCACGTATAGTGTCCACTATGTGGAGGAGCTGCCGTGGCCATCAGTGGATGTTTATCCCAGTAAATAATCTGCCTTTGAATAAAAAAAGATGATAAATCGCCTATATCACATTTTCGGAAGCTGTCAGGCACCTTAAAAGAAACATTGCTAAGATACTAACAACCATCTCCTGTCCTACAGATTGTCACACCCCTGAAATATTACACGCTATTCAAGGGCTCTCCATGTAACATCGCCCATATTCAAATGTGCACGTGCTTGCGTGGGACACGTTCGAAAAGTTTGTAAGCGTAAGTATGTGCGTGATTTTGCGTGATTTTGAACGTGCCGGCATAATATGTTGATAGAAAGGTCCACGCACTAAAACTCCGATTCCACCCAGCCGTATTTTACGTGGAATTTCTTACCTTTTTACAAAAAGCACAAAAGGTTCAAATTATGGCCACAACATAATGTGTCCGAGATCCGTGAAGTACTGCACCTGGGAAATATCTTTGGTGAGGTCGGAAATAGGAAAAACAAAGTTTCACCCCTGCGAAAAAAAAAACGCGCAGCATCTCAGAACACCAGAACGGAGTCTGTTCAGCGTGTGACCTGCCTTGATCCGGCAAGATGGCTGCTCCGCGGACTTTCTCTCTCACTCTCAAGGTGCTTGCGCCATTAGCCGGGTACGAGCCCGTCATCCATCACGAGTCTGAATGATCTGTCGGATAGGTACTGTGCGGCTCCGTGCGCTCGGGCCTGTTTGGCTCACCGACGCTCCCACTGGAACGCGTGCGCTTGAAGTGGAGGCGAGACGTCGCAGGCACCGCATGGGGGAAACGAGATTCTCGCATGGCTCATGCACGCACGTGTTTGGCGCTGGTCCCTGCGTGTCACCTGATGATACGAGTGTTCGCGCGGCGTTGACCCATCACACGTCTCGTGAGCAGATTCAGCGCATGTGGGCATTGTTAAGGCGGAAATGTGCTCGATTCTTTCTCCGTGCCAATGTGGATGCTAGTACATCTATTCATAAGGCGCCGACTCCGAGAAAACTTGCGCACAACGGTCCACGAGAATAGGGTGAGTTGCATTATGCCCAAGCAGTATCAGGGTGACTTACTCTAAATCTATGCTACAGATACCGGTCTTGAGTCGCTCGGCTGATGCACGTCAGCGCCCTTTATCGTTCCTTGTACTTCCGACTGCGTACGTGCACGCGTCTCGGGGTGAGCACAGCAAAAATGTTTTCTTCAAATCGTTAGAAATTTTAGCAATCCGTGGAAATGTGTGTTTAAGGTCTCACGGCATAGCCAGACTAAGACGAATGCCATACCAAGTGTTGGGTAGCACATGTGCCGCTTGTGCCGTAAAGCATGTGTATGGCGTAAACATGTTTTTCCCATGGCGTCTGTTTGCCAAGGGTTTCGGGGTGGTGCGAACTTTCTTCCAAAATGTCGGGTGGTACATATTGTATCAGCCGTGCATGGGGCGTGTTGTATCAGTCATTCAATATACCGACAATGATGCCATTGACTGATCCACTGTCATTGATTGGCTGACATGACCGCCATTACTTACTGCCATCCAGACAATATGTCAGCATTTGCAGTATCTAGGGACAACCATAAATTCCAACCAAACAGCCAAAACCATGGGGGCGGTAGCTGTAAAAACGCTGATAGATTAGAAAGGAAAAATGTTTATCAAGTCGCAGTCACGACCAATGACGAATTAGCAGAGACGAGCGTCTTTTGTTTACGCATCGTAACCTGTTCGCTTCCTTGCGATTCACCCTACTCTAACCAACAGGACAACTTCCCCCACCATGCGATACATCTTATTTCAGGGCGGGCTAGGTTACATCATGTGGTATGAAGATAAGAGCAGCGTAGTGCTGTTTTGGCATGGGGGTGCTGAAATTAAAAACTGATATTGCTCTCCATACTCTCTCCTACACGTGAGACAAATAAGAGCTACCCATTCGGAGGCCATCGTGATTATTGGCATCAGGAGAAGGCTCAAACTACGCTGTCGTTTAGTTAGCCGCTCGGCATATTTGTGTGGGCATGCCGCAGCCGAGGCATCCCGCCCTGCGCTGCAGACGACCGGCGTGACGCGGCGCGGCCACGGGTCAGGAATGTGTGTCACGGCACCGGGCCGCGCTGCAGGCGGCGGCTGCAGCGCCGGGCCAGGCCGGCAGCAGCGAGGCCGCGCTCCGGCGGACCTGCGGCTCCCCGGCAGGGCGGCGGGGAGCCCGCATCCACCGGACCTGCAGCCCCCGGGCAGGACGGCGGCGAGGCCGCGCTCCATCGGACGTGCAGTCCTCTGGCAGGACGGCGGCGAGGCCGCGCTCCATCGGACGTGCAGTCCTCTGACAGGACGGCGGGGAGCCCGCGCTCCACCGGACCTGCAGTCCCCTGGCAGGACGGCGGGGAGCCCGCGCTCCATCGGACGTGCAGTCCTCTGACAGGAGGGCGGCGAGGCCGCGCTCCATCGGACGTGCAGTCCTCTGGCAGGACGGCGGCGAGGCCGCGCTCCATCGGACCTGCAGTCGTCTGACAGGACGGCGGGGAGCCCGCGCTCCACCGGACCTGCAGTCCTCTGGCAGGACGGCGGCGAGGCCGCACTCCATCGGACGTGCAGTCCTCTGACAGGATGGCGGGGAGCCCGCACTCCACCAGACCTGCAGTCCCCTGGCAGGACGGCGGCGAGGCCGCGCTCCACCAGACCTGCAGTCGTCTGACAGGACGGCGCGATGTCGACCCACTGCCGTACAGCAGTGGCTCAGTGCTACACCGCCGGGGCAGGCACCGGCCGGCACGTCGTCAGCAGACTGAGCAGACCCCCATGGCCTCCTCTGGCTCGAAACCGAGCAACAAAAGGCGCGTTTTATAACACAAATTATGCACAGTATCGTTGGTCACAAGCCAAGAAGTTTTAACTATGCTAGCTATTGTGCAGTGTAATTATCCCTGAGAGATACCAAACAGCTGGGAGAATGTTATCTTGTATGCATCCTGTTTGTCGCAGGGACGTTCAGTGGCGACAGGTCGGACGATGCTGCGAAGTTTCTTCGCAGCACTTTTAAGTTGTTGCGCATCCCAGGCAAATGCTCCTCCAATCAATCCAGTGAAGCGCGTGTCATGTGGGATGTCACCCTGTCCTGCTGGAACCACTCCCGGTTCCGAACAATCACGTGAAGTCGTCTCGGCGCCGCCCAGAAGGATATCAGAGCCACTGGGAAGGGCATCAGTGCGGTAACGATGTGGCGCTCTGATGTGGTGTTGATAGAATCCTCGTTCTCGTAGTTAAAACATCTTCTATTGAGTGTCGGATTGATAAAGGTGAGATAACTGATGAAGGGCATTGTTTTTATAATGTTTTCTTCATTCCATGCCCCCGCAGTCTTGAAGGTGCGAGAAACACGCTTGACACTTAAGAAAAATCTAGGTTAACTCTTGTCCGAGCCACCCTTAATCAATGGTAATTTTACATAGAGAACGTCTGTTCATTTCGGTTGTGCGCGACCGCTTTGCAAAGCTCCTACTGTTGCTTAGTTAAACCGAGATTTTACTGCACAATTGGGAGAGCTCACTCAGTGTTCCGGGTATCCGTTCGCACGGAGCCGAAGGGATATCTTAAGCGCCACATGGCTGACGAACATAACATACTAGCAATGCTCTTCGCATTTGTAATACACGGCTTACCTTCTTAGTGCTTTGGTGTGTACCGAATTGTAATGTAATGTAGTGTGGGTAGCCATTATTTTAATGATGATTTAGTACCAACTCTTTGATTGGATGCATTTCTGTGATGAGCGCCCACACTAAGCACTGCGTGTTGGCGTGAGCCCTGACCCCAACATCCGATCGTAAAATTACGGGTCAACGGCAGACTTTTGCGACGAAAGCTTGACATGCGCCAATGCTCAGCACAGCCGCACTGATTTCTGACGTCATCTAACCATCAGCGCGGCCGCTGCCACCGACCGCAGGCTATCCCAGTCTGGGGACAAATAGCGAACACCTGAAGCAACTCGAACCTATCCCACCACAGGTGGGTGAATCGAAAGGCAGACGCTCTGACCAAGTGAGCTGTCGGGACGGGCTATAGCACATTTTGGGACGAAATGATCAAAAGCAAAGTTCGGCACTATATCTTCCATCTGGTTGCGCCGCAAAAAATAGTGTCGAATGATGAAATCACCACATTTTATGTGGCGTGCTGCGGAGGAAAAAAAATATATTGGGGTGGCATCGACACGTTTTCCGAAGACATCTGACCATTTGCAAAGCTTCCAAACGTCGGGTTTTGCTAAATATAACGGGTGTTTATTGACAAGGTCATTTAACCACAACCCCTAGTATACTGAAAATCGCTCATTTTCAACATAAAACCAGCAAGTCAACGCCGGAACTCCAAGAGTTCAAGGCCCTGCTGCCCATACAACTCTCACGTGTCAAAGGGCTGGCTGCGCTACTTCTTTAAACGGTGATTGGTGACCGTACAGTCACCAGCCGTTACCGTGTATGTCCTACCAATTATCTACATGTCTGTTGAGAGGATCATGAAGTTCAGTCGCATTCTTCATGCAGATAAGTCCTGGCAGTGTACACGAAATGTTTATTGCCTATCATCTGTGCGTGTTAGATCAAGATATTTTTTGCGTTATCTCATCTTTTTGCGCCCACAGTCACCTTTGATGAACGAGAAACGGCACCAATTTTCGTTGATCACAGCAGGTCGACTTACTAATATTTTGTTCTCTGAATGACACGCCATTTTAAGTTTTTCAAAAGGTAGCCTTAGACCGGCTTCGAATGGAAAGCCATTCCTCAGCAGCAAAATAATTTTGGAGCTGACGAGCTGTAAAAAAGCATCGGGACGCAAATTAAAGTGACCGAAATCTGAGAGTAAATCAGGATTTGGGGACGGGCTGGTCAAACTTTATCTATCGGCTCAGCCCCTCGACCAATTTTAGAAAGCAAATCCCCTGGTTTGTGGTGATACCGTTTGGAAACAAGCATGCATGGCGATGACTTCAAGCTCATAGCCATTGGGTTTTCCACGCGTCTACTGCTTGTCGGCGCATTTGACGCTTAGCTTTGCATAATGTGACAGCGACTGATCGTGTTGTTTATCGTGTCGTTTCAGCAACTTTTGCCCGATGATGGTGGAGAAGCGAGTCTCGTGCCGAGAGGCAAACGGCACGGAGGAGTACGACGCCCAGAGCCGCCGATGTCTCCAGACAGGCAACTACAAAGACTGCCAGACCACCGTGTGGGTAGGCGGGGCTGACGGCCGTCTGACGCGTCGACAGATCGACGATAACATAATCTAATGGGGAAATGAGAGCTGAATACCGGTGTCATTACTGATGCGTATGCAGCAGGGATAGGTAAAAAAGCACGCAATGGCAATATTTCTAAACGGTGTGGTACAAATGACACATCGCATGCTTCTGTGTAGGCGTCAGCGCCATGAGCAAATCAAATGAAGCCTGCTCTTCCCCACCCCACCCTCGCCCCTCCCCGTAGCCTGTCCACTCGCCCATCTCGTTGTGCGCCGCCGTTGTGTGCGCCAGTGAGACACTGCCACACGCAAAACAACATTATCCTTAGGACGACTGAATAAATATCAGACCTCGTGTGTAGGAAAGGTATGCACTCATACGTTCCATGTGCTGAGGTGGCTCGAACCACTTCCAGGAAGCGCACGCGAACCCGTTACGTGGAGACCTTTAAAACGGTGATGGAGCCCGGCCTCGGGTGCTGTCCTGGCTTCGAGGGACAACAGTGCAGGGAAGGTGCGGTATTTACAGACTATCGGCGGTGGTGGCTGGTAGCGGGTGAGCGCTGCTGGTGTCATTCAGATCATTCTATTTGTTGTTCACATTCTATTTGTTGTTCATTCTATTTGTTGTTCCCCGGCACCAGGGAAATGGTACTGTGAAACAGCTGAAATACGTGCCTGGCGTACTGTACGTGAAGTGCCGGACGCAACGAAACTACACCGCAAACTTTACCGTCCATCCCTGGACACAGCAAAACGCAGTAATCGTAATAATGTGTAGCGCATAGGGTAAACCCGGTCCGCCTAACACTGCCCGGCCCGACTCTCCGCAGCCTGTTTTAACTGCACAAACTTCCGAGATCTGCTGAGTCGTGTCATTACGTTGGAGGCCTTCGTCAAAATACGGAGCCCCTCGTCGGTGCCCCAGCCACGCCCAGCTAGCCGTGAGTCGGTTATTTGTCTTCTACGCCGGTCGTTCGCAAAGTGTTAGCAGACGGGGCTTTGTCACAGGCACAAATGCATTTGACAACCATATACGATAGTCTGAGCTACGTTTCCGTGCGGCTTCCGTGTATGCAAACCACCACACGTCCAAATGCCGGGTCCAGCAGTCGGACGTGACTGTTGTAAATAGCATGCACAACTTATCTCGTTCGTGTCTTTATCGTTGTCGTCGGCCAAAGTCTGAATGTCATCGTTACCGTCAGCCAATGTCTAATTCGACATCGTTAATGTCAGCCATTGTCTGAGTGAACAGCGTGGACTAGGTGCCTGGTCTCTGCTCCTTCCCTCAGAATCTGTCGGTTGAGAGAAAACATGCTCACTATTGCGCGCGCTGTGCTCCCTGCACGTTTGATGAAGTGGCGAAATGGTGTCGAAGTGTAAGTCGCTCGCACCAGTGACGCAAGCCACCGTGAGTCACGCGGCGATACCAGCTGGGATAACGTGCGTCGGCTGGGAGCACCCAGCGTGCCGGAGCCGACCCGGCCACACCGCCACACGCGCCCTCTGTCCGCAGCCGCCGAAGGGGCTCCGGCGCCGCCCAACGACGAGCCCGGCCGCGAGTTCCCACCGCCGGCGACAGGCCGGTGCGACTGCCCGCCGGGCCTGCCGGGTCCGCCGGGACCGCCGGGACTGCCCGGACTGCCCGGCACGGCCGCCACGGCTAGCCCCGAGAGCTCAGCAGGCCCACCGGGAGCGCCGGGCCTGCCCGGCCTGTCCGGCCCGGTGGGCCCCGAGGGCCCGCCAGGGCCGCCGGGACAGGACGGTCTGCCGGGACTGAGTGGCCCGCCCGGTCCGCCCGGACAGCCGGGCCCCGTCGGCCCGGCCGGCCGGCCAGGTACGTACCCCCAGAGCCGCAGAGGACGGTTCGGCGGCCCGCCCAGCACGGATGACGTCACGGTGATGAGGGGTTTAGGTTGCTGCGTAGCACAAACTTGTGGTGTGCACTAGTGATGTCACTGTTCTTGGCGAGCTTAGTTGCCTTTTATGTGGTCAAGAATTTCTCCTTTTCCATCTGTCTGAAAAGCGACCTGGCGTGTCTTTACGAAGCCTCCGTGACCCAACTACATGAAACAATTCAAGCTCTGTAGTGAACTGAAAGCGTAAATGATGAGAATTGCATAAGAGAGCATATACTTGGGAAAGGCAGTCAGTCGGCACATTGTGGATGCACCTTATGGTGATTGTCAATACCGCATATATGCGCCGGGGTGCTAGCAGGATTTTCGCCAGTATGGGCCTGATCCTGAGGAGAACCCAGTAGAAGCTTTCTAGGAACCAGTCTGGAAAGCAGCGGTCGTAGAACCTTATGAACGGGCGATTCTTTCCGTGTTTTTTTTTAATACCTGGCAGCTCGGCATTAGCTACACAAAACATCGACTAGGTGCAGTTGCGCAAAAGATCAAAGCAGTCCTGCAATCATACCTGGGTCGCTATGGAGGCGATTGGTAGACTCAGGTGCCAGAACGGGTCGAACACCACGGACACGTGGCCGTGCACCGCAGCTTGGACTTGAGCTGTCCAGCAAATGGGTCAACGGACTGCGAGTTCTTCAGGAACAGGAAACGCTGCCAGGCCTCCAGCGGCTTCTGGTTGGCACTGAAACTGTTATCGGTGCCGGTGGTTATGGGCGCGAGTTGGCTGTTAATGAGGTTCACGCCCTCATGCGAGCCCTCCAGCAGGTATCTAAGACACTCCTGTGCGTCCCGTTGCTAATGGCTTATGAATCGGGCCGCGAAATGAGACGAACCTCTGGAACTACGGCCTCAATGGGGAGGTAGTCAGCGCCCGGTCAGCCCTATCCGAGCTCTTTCACAGGTCTCGCTTCAGCGTGCCAAATGTTCTGATGAGTGTCCCCTTCAAGATGTAGTCACGTAGGGTGCGGGCGCTGCTGAGGAACTGCAGCACCGCGTCCAAGAAGGGCATGTTGCCAATGTTTCCAGGACCCGTGAGGCCGAGCGGCCTAGTCACGGGCTGCGCCCTTCCGCCAGTCTCATTATTGGGAGACGTGACGTCCGTGGCCTCTTGTTTTGGCGACGCGGCTGACTGTCGTGACATGCCATCCTTGTTGCGCATAAACTGCACAGCTTCGTGTAGGCTCTTGTTTTACCAAAGTGACAGCTCTTCTCAGTTAAAACGCCAGACTCTCCCAGATGTTTCTCATGTTTGTGGCTTGAAGGCTGTATGCTGGAAGGCCTGAAACGCAACTTAATTTTGTCTTCCTTGTAGACGATTAGCGGTGGCAGGTCGACTGCAGATTTGCTGCACAAGCGAGCACTGAAAATGAGCAAACATTATGGCCTTTGGTAACATTTACTCTGAGGCGAGCGAACCGTAATGGATCCCAGTTTGAGCACACTTTGGTACATATTACACGCCACACTTTCTCTTGGTGCCACCTGTTTTCGATCTCACGAGCAAGCTTTCCAAGCAAGCAACTTAACCAAGCACCTTCATCAAGCACCTTCGACAAGCGCCAACAAGTAACTTCACAAGCAAGCTTTAGAGCCCAGCTGTTATTAGCTTCGTTGCCCTAGCGTCAAACGTTGGATTATCAAGTCTATTTATTGGGTGTGGATTATCATTTTTCTAGATTTGGCATGCTGGTGTTGGAATTTTTGCGCAATTCTTGGTACCGAGAGCAGTTAAGGGCACACAAGACTGAGCCTCGATTGCCTATTTTATCTCCGAGGGTCAAACAGCTGGATGTACCACATAATGTCGCTAAATATTGTGTGCCTACGTTAAAGCCTCCATTCTGCGCATTTTTTGGTCAAATCGAAGGGTACGCAAATGCAAATTTGAATCCGTGAACAGATGCGTTGCTAATATCATGAGCATTGTTTGCAATTCATTTCCATGCCATGGCATGAGAGAGGAAAGCAAAACTTGCCAGGTTGCGCAGAATTCTGCGGAAATATCCCGTTCGAAACCAGCTCACACCAGCATGACCGCTCAGTTTCTGGTTATAGTAGAGGCATTGCGCACATTTTGCTATGAACTCACTAGCCACGCGATTAAAGGCCCGGCCACCCCTAACATCGTGAGCATGAGATGTCAAAAGCTACCTCTTCCGAACTAAACTTGTTCCAAACCGGAACCAGCGCCTCCGGCCGTTGTTGGATGAGCCTGGGTCCAGTGTCGGCTGTGGCACCCTCTGACGCGTTCTGTACCGCCACCCAGGTGACGCCGGCCAGCCAGGGGACGTGGGCGGCCCGGCCCTGACGCCGGACCGGCCGCAGGACCGCTACTCAGTGCCGGGAGCACCGGGCGTGCCCGGCACTATTGGACGTCCCGGACCGCCGGGACCGGCCGGCGAGCCGGGCCTCAGAGGTGGGGGACGGGGCTGGGCCCGCTGCAGGCCGCCAGCCGGCGTCGGGGAACGGAGCACGGGTTCAGCTCTTAGTTATGAACAAAGTTACAAATATCCCGCTATCCAATTCGTAAGCAATGTATTTTTCCATACTTAACAGCAAGTGCTGCCTGCTGTCACGATGTAAATATGTGCCTTAGAAAAATATTGCTGAAGATGTTCCTACCCAATCACCAGGGGTGACCAGGTTTTCCCAGGTGATGGGTGGCCGGTGCCGCGGTGTTTCGCTGCCGTGAGTGATGACTGTCGGCGCGCAGCTGACATCGCGCCTGCCGGCAGGCGAGCCCGGTCTGGTGGGGCTGCCCGGCGTGCAGGGCGAGGCCGGCCCTCCGGGACCGCGCGGCCCCCAGGGGGAGAAGGGCGAGGCCGGCCTGCAGGGCCTGCGGGGCCCGCCGGGCGAGCCGGGCCTCTCCGGACTGGCCGGGCCCAAGGGAGAGCCCGGCGAGCCCGGTCCGCCCGGCCTCGGCGGAGCCGCACCGGTCACCACGCCAGGTCAGCAATGGTGGCGCCACCTGTCGCAGGGGACGCCACCAGAAGGCGCCGCGCTCTGGGAAATGGGCTGTCCAACAAGGCGTCCGGCGGGGCGTTTGGTACAGGATGCCAGCGTTCGTTCACTGCTCACTGTCGAAGGAGCCGTGGTATCGACGTATGCCACTCACGCAGAACAACGCATCCTTGTCACGTTGGAAGGTTTTCATCTCTTAATTGGTTTGATCATCGACTGCATTAAGGCGCAACGTCATTCAGACGTGGGTTCGATGCTCCAGGAGCCGTCCGTAAATTACGTTATACTTGGAGGAGGGAGGCAAATTCTGCTGGGACGTAACGGAAGCGTAGCAAACGAAGAGAGGGAGGGTTTGGACAGCATAACGTGACGCTCAGGCGTGGTTGCAAACCATTGCAAGATTATTAAAAGACGTATACGCTCAAAGGTAGATATAACTGACTCCATTTCAAGACCAGCAACTGATGCCTTACTTGTTTCGCATATCTCGCTTAATTGGCGACCAAACAGGCGTTACTTTTTTGGAAAGTACATTTTACGCCGTGTTACCAGGAGAGAGTTTCGCCTAGCGTAATCAGTGCGCAACGAAGGGAAGATCATTGAAAAATGCCAAAAATGCGGAACGTAATTTATGGACGGCTCCTAAGAGGCCCGTCGTTTAACAAGTTTTCCAAGGCGGTAGTGTGTTGCCGACTAAACGAGCATGTGCTAATTTGCAATGGATCCTGGGTTGTGTGAACCGGGACGCGCTTTGCAATACCTGTCGATCCTGATGTTACCTTCACACACCGCAAACAGTATCTTACATCACATAAAGCATATTGGTACACTTTCAGTTAACAGATGGCATTGCGGAAAACAAAACAAACAATGCAAGCTTCGTTAAGAGACCGACTAGTTGGAAGCTTTCGTGCTTTCGACAGCTCATACAACGTGCCTTGTTATCCAGGAGAGGGGGCGCCAGCTGCGGTGGAAGAACTGACCATAAAAGTGCTCACTCTGGAGGCCAGACTACAGGACATGGAGAAGCAGCTTGCGGAGCTCAGAGGTATGTACCGTAGAAGGCGTCCTTTCGGTCGCCGAAGGCCTGTGGCCGGTAATTTTTTCACGCACCGGGCACGTGGATGACGCCACAGAGAACACGCCGCGGCAACAGGGACGATAATAGCTCAAGGCGGGCACCATTGCAGCATTCCAGTGACGTCATGGGATTGTCCGTTGGCGAAGCGCAGCACCTGGTAACTCGGCGCTGCTTTGCAGCCGGCACCCTTGACCAAGAGCCTGTCGAGGGGACGCCGGAGGACTACATCGACTACGACTACGGCGACGAGCCGGGCGCCACGATCGCGCCCGGCCTCGGCGCCGCCGAAACCTACGACTACGGCGAATACGGCGACTACAACAACTGGGACGACGACGGGTCTGGCGTGCGCAAGAGGCGTCGGCGGCTGTCGGGCCACCGGGGGCTGTCGAGCCACCGGCGGCGGGCGGGGCGCCGGCGGGGCCGCGCGCGCTTCTCCCGCCACACCGGCCGCGGTCGCACCCACTGATCGGGTCGCACGCGCGCTGCCTGGCGGCCGGCCGCCGCGGCGCGGTGCAAGTCTTTCCAGTGACGTCAGCCGCCGCGTGGCCACACGGCCGCGCGTCTCCCCGCTCTCTCGGCGGGACGCGGCTTTGATGCGAAGGGCGTTGCACGCTGACGCGTGCGGCTAGGCGATAGCCGCATCGTTCAGACAGTCGAGGCTGTGGTGCTGGCGTTGCTTTGAGGTGACTTCGACCAGGGCTGCGCGGCACGGGCGCGCCCGTGGCACTCGCCATGTGTGGTGACACGCTGCACTGTATCAGCGAGATCGGTAAACACATGATCTTGAAAAAGAATCCGTCACTGGGTCCAACATGGGATGCGTTCCAAAGTGCTCTAGCATCGAAACATGAAGCATCGAATTGGGTCTGAAATAATGTGTTCAGATAAGCCTAACACTGCCGAGAGTTGTGTCCGTAAAAATAAACCCAGCGTGGCAACTGCATTCGTTTGACGTAGATACGACGCTAGACAGCACTCGCACAGATCGGCTGCCAGCGAAACGTTCGCGTCTCGTCAGACGCCGGTAGCGGTCCGTTATAGCGCCGACCGCCGGTGCTTCTGCGGAACGCAATCAGAACGGACGGCGCCCGACGGTCCGCAGGTCGGACAGCCGATGACCGACGGTCCACAGGTCGGACAGCCGATGACCGACGGTCCGCAGGTCGGACAGCCGATGACCGACGGTCCACGGGTCGGACAGCCGACGCCCGGCAGCCGACGCCCGACGGTCCATAGGTGGGACGGCCGAGGACCGCCGGTCCACAGGTCAGGCAGCCGACGCCAGGCAGCCGACGCCCGACGGTCCATGGGTCGGACAGTCGCGCGCGGCGACCCACGCGGTGACCGCGGGCGGTTCGCAGCGCTTCATACTCAGCTGATGGCGGGTCTGACGTCACCGGCCGACATCCCGACGACCGCTGTTCCCCTGAAGCGGCAGCCGGGCCTCCGTCCTTCCATCTTCAGCCTGGGCGCCCCCTGACCAAATGGCCCTGGTCCGCTCAGTTGCGTCCAGCAACTGAGCGGACCAGCGGTTCCCGACGGCGTCCCCGCACAGCCGGCAAACACCAAGCGATACGCACGTGACGTGTATTGTGGGATGCGCCTTAAAAAAACCAGCACCCGCCGCCCACGAAGCGCGACCCGCCCCATGCATAAACGCCTGGTCGCCGTCGATATCACAGTAGCGCGTCCCAAATTAAAACGTGTCGGACGCGGGCAGGCGGCGTGAGTACAAGGACGCCGGCGGGCGACGCCGAGGCGCGCCGGTATCACGAAGGCGGCGTCGCCCGGCGGCCCGCGCGCCGCTTAAGTAGCTAGCCCTGGCGGCCCCGGCGGCCGCAGACAGGCCGGTCCGGCGCCGGGCGCGCGCGTCCCGCCCCAAAAGTCGCCGTGACATGGCCCCGTCCGAGCCCTTCCCCTACACGGGTCCTCCCGAGGCAGGCGTCCGCCGCGCGCCGATTGAGCAGTCGATCCATGCGCCGTGCGCACGCGAGCCCACGCGAGACCTGGCGGTCACGACTGGTTTGTGACGCACGTAACCTTTTGTGACAGCCGCCGCCGCCGCAGCCGCAGCGGCATCGGAGACGGGACGACCTTTAAGTAGCAGCGCCTGCTGTCGCGAGAAGCTGACGAGTCCATGCCGCGCTGCGAACTGAGCACCGTCGAGCGGACGCCTAACAAACAACTGTCGCAGTCCGCACCGGCTTGCCTAAATGAGACCCGAGCAATGGCAATCAATAAGACTGCACACAAGCGTACCTGACGGCTCCAGCTCGGGCCATGGCAGGCACCGGGTCAATAGCGGACCGAACCGACTACAAGCTCCCACCCGATAACAGCGTACACATCGGACACGGCGGCCAACAGGAACTCCTCTTCGCCGTCACGAAAATAGGGACGCACCGGGACTAACTTGGACAAAATACAAAACTTGTCGAGTATTGACCTTGGCTAACAGTAACGACTGTTCGCTCCGGCGGGAGGCAGCGTTTGCGTGGCGGCCGGCGGCGGGCTCGCCGCCAGTGGCGGCGGCCGGCGCCGGTCCGCCTCAGGTCTGCGTCTCGGCCGCCAGGCACTCATCGCACACGCGCACGGCGCTGACGTGTCCGTACTGCGGCAGCGGCAGCACGCCGCCACTGCAGCGCGAGCAGAACACCCGGCCGCAGCGGCGGCAGTGGTGGCGGCGGCGCATCACCGTGAACGCCTGGCCACACTGCATGCACTCGGGCGCCAGCTGGTCGGGCACCCACTCGGGCGGCGCGCGGCGCGCCGGCAGAGGCGGCGCGGCCGGCTCCAGCGCCTCGGCCAGCCGCGCCGGCACGGTGACGGTGGCGGGCGCGGGGTCGCGCGGCGGCGGCCGCGGCGTCGGCCCCTGCGCCAGCACCTGCTGCACCAGGCCGGCCTCGCCGCTGATGCCGATGCTACCGTGCACCAGCACCTCGGCCTCCATGTGATCGCCGACCACACGCATGTTGCTGGCCAGGTGCGACTCCTCGGAGAGCAGCGGGGGCGGTGGTGGCGGCGGCGGCGGTGGCTCGCCGCCCACCTCCACCACGTCGATGACAGTGTCCGTCGAGAGGGCCTCCTCGGCCGAGTCCACCGAGCCGCACGACGGGCTCAGCTCTGCCGGCGGACGGAGCACGTTCTCAGGCGACATCGCCAACGCACGGGCGCAGCATCGTCCCCAAGCGACACATCATCCCACGCGCTGGACGTGCAGCTGTCAGCGACAGTGGAACGGTCTCGACGGCACGCGCCGGCCTCGTCCTGCCCCACACCGGCCACTCACCGCCACTGGACGACTCCTCGGGCGTAGCATTGATCTGGAAGACGGCCTTGAGGATATTGCGCAGGTCGGAGGCAAAGTTGGTCTGCAGCTGATCGGCCACGCCCGAGATACACACGAACAGCCGGTGGATCAGATCCTGGCTGTCCCTGTGGAGACGGCGTCCGGTCAGGCCGGCGCCAGCAGCGACGCCACGCCGTCGCACCAAGCTCCACACACCGGGCGTGGTCAGGGACCAACAGTCGACACACGAACCATTGCAGAGCACCAGCACGCCACTACAGCGTATTTTACCACCACCGGCAGCGCATCCCGGACAGCCGGCCGAGATTACAGGCGCTGAATGACCCGTGGAGTGGCGCCGACAGGGAGTGGCGCCGACGGGGAGTGGCGCCGACAGGGAGTGGCGCCGACAGGGAGTGGCACCGACATGGGAGTGACGCCGACAGGGGAGTGGCGCCGACAGGGGAGCAGCGCCAACAGGGGACTCAGCGCCGACAGGGGAGCGGCGCCGACAGGAGAGCAGCGCCGATGAGAAACGGCGCCGACAGAGGAGCGGCGCCGACAGGAAAGCGGCGCCGACAGGGGAGCGGTGCCGACAGGGGAGCGGTGCCGACAGGGGAGCGGCGCCGACAGGGGAGCGGCGCGGACAGAGGAGCGGCGCCGACAGAGAAGCGGCGCCGACAGAGGAGCGGCGCCGACAGGGGAGCGGCGCCGACAGAGGAGGGTGCCGACAGGGGACTCAGCGCCGACAGGGGAGCAGCGCCGACGAGAAACGGCGCCGACAGAGGAGCGACGCCGACAGAGGAGCGGCACCGACAGGGGAACGGCGCCGACAAGGGACTCGGCGCCACAGGGGAGCGGCACCGACAGAGGAGCGGTGCCGACAGGGGACTCGGCGCCGACGAGGCAGCGGGCACCGGCGGGCCGAGCGACTGACTTGAAGCGGGCGCGGGCGCGGTTGCGGGTGGCAATCTCGGCCGCCTGGATGGCCAGCGCGATCTCGCGGTCGTCGCTCCGGCCGGCGCGGTCCTCGTCGCTCGACGTCGAGGACGACGGCGACGACGGCTGGCCGTGCTCCGCCGGCGTCGACGCGCCAGCCGGCGTCCGGTCGCTGCGGCGGGGTTCGGTTCGGTCACAAACCGACCAACGAATCCACTCATTTTCGTCGTCATCGCCGGCGGGAACCGTGGCCAGTGGGTTCTCTTCTAAGATAGGTTTTTGCATCGCAACACGTTACTTGCAACATGCAATCACATTTCATCCGATACAGCTGACAATTGTGCCTCTCCTTTTTCGATACTCTGGCGTTGATGTCTATAAGCACGGAGCCATCCTCACACCAACCTGTCCAAATTGACCTACCACGTTTGAACGAACTAAAGTCAGCTTTCTCGTGTTAATTGCCACACATCGTTCCCTCTGCAAAACCTACACGCAAAAACACTGAAACCTGTCACAGACGGTGACGGTGGCCGTCTATTACAAGCCGGTGAGTTAGTTCCGCACTTGCAAGTAACTTCCCCTGACGGTCCCAGCTCCTACCCCCCCCCCCCCCCCCCGCTCTCGAAACTTTCTATCCGAGGAGCAGCGCTGCCTCCGTCATACGCCGCGGGCTGGTGCGAACAGAGATGGACTGGGGATGAACTAGCGCTTTGAGGCCTAGTCGCGGCGCGACTCTTGGGAAAGCTTTTCGCATGCAAATTAACTTTGAAGAGGCAAGTGAGGGAATGCTATTGATACCAGGGCTCGAGCAGAGGAGACTTAAAGGGAATGCTCCACATCTGAAGATAATGAGGCAAACACCAGATGATGAAACAAGCCCACTTATAACTATTGGTATACTTTCAAGTGGAAACGACTGGTCTAGACACGCAAGTTCTCTGTCTAGTAAATATGCTCCTCAATGCGTCACTGCCTCATAACGTCATCGCACCTTGCAAAATATGGATTGAGAGCCAATTAACTGCCGTTATGTCTGGAAATCGTGCCCACGAACGCCAGATACGAAGGACTCGACCATTACATTTTTCTTGGCCTTAATCGTCGCATGACTTATGAAATGGCAGGATTTGAATGACGTTATTATGGCGTCATGGATACCTCGGCGAACTTGAAAGTCTTCCCGGAATGGTCTGTTCACCCTGGCGGGCGTAGAGCTCAGAAATCGGAAGAGCTCATGTCTTAAGAAGGGTAGGGCTGTACACTGCACCCAATGATCTTAAAGATGGCTATTTCAGTTCGAAACCGCACACAAATGTGGAGCAATCCCTTTAACACTCGACCACACGAACCGCGCTGACTAAAGTGACCAACTGAACTCGGCACCAAACTGCCACTGCGCTGCCGTGAACAAAACCACGCAGCCGAGTACCGTGGCGACACCATCGGACACCCTGTGTCGTGCCATCCTATGTCACCATCCACCTACGACCACTAGTAACGGTATTCCTTGAGTTGGTGTGGCCGCGAGCAGCGGGAGGCCGCTCACCAGTGGTTGTGTTGGTAGAGCAGGCCGCCGGAGCCCGCGCAGGCACGCGTCAGCTTCTTCTTGCGGTAGCGGCCGTGAGGCCGGGCAGGCTGCGCCGGCGGCGGCGGCGACGGGGGAGGCGGCGGCGGCGGGGGCTCGGCCTCGGCGCGCCGCTCGGCCTCGGCCACGGCCAGACCCACCAGGTCCTCCAGGATGGCGCCCACAGCCCGCTCCACGTCCCGGCGCTGGTCCAGCCTGTGGCCGCGCGGCGCCGCGTCACACGGGTGACGGCCGCCAAACGGAGCAGCGAACGGTGACGGAGGGAGCGCGCAGCACCGACGAGCCACGGGATCGGGATCGGCAACGGGAACGGGAACGGCAATTGGAACGGGAGCGAAAAGGGGGAGCCCAGCAGCACAGCGATGGGTGAGAGCCGGCAAGGCAGTTCCAAATATTCGTACACATGCGAGCAGCATCGAGCGTAACGGCAACCAGTGAACTACCTCTCACTCTCCAAATGTTTAAACCGGTCCGACTGGGACGGACACACGCCTGCCGCACACCTGGTGAGCCGGGCCTCAGAGAAGGCCCGGGGTCGAGGCGCACCACGGTGCGCTCCTGCCTAACATTTCACAAAAAGCACAGCTGGTGTGTGTGTCATTGGAGCTTTACGACGCACTCACATGCTGAGGCTATATGGCGTCGCCTGCCTCTCACCCCGGCAGGAAGGGCGGGCACCGCGGGCACCGGCACAGCTGGTGTTGTGAGGCACGAAACACCTGGCTCAAGCGCAGCCGCCGCCTACGAGCCCGTGGCCACGCGCCGCGCACCACACTCATACAAAAGCACGAGCCGCACCACCTTCTGCCGCCACCGACAGACAGCGCCGCTGCCGTGCGCCGGGGGCCGTCACTCACCGGCTGCCGTAATCGCAAGCGATGACGGGCACTCGGCCGACCCGGCCGCCGGCCTCGGCCGCGGCCGCCGCAGCCGCTGCGGCGGGGCCGGCGCCGGCCGGCGGCAGCGGCTCGCTCTTGGCGACGCGGCGGTGCGGCGGCGGCTGGCCGGCGGCGGTGCGACGCCGGTGGCGCGGCGCCCGCCCGCCGGCGTTGTGCAGGTGAAACTGGCGCAGGCGCGCCTCCGTCTCGCGGCAGGCGGCGCGGGCTCACGCTGCGCCGGCAGCCCGGTTACGCGCGTAGAACTCGGCCACGAAGGCGTCGATGTCGGGCATGGGGTAGGCGTCGGGCGCGCTGGGCGCCTCGGCCGCCACCGTGGCGATCGGCTCGTCCACCGAGCACAGCGCCTTCTCCAGCGCGTACAGCTCGGCCTTGCTCAGCGTCCAGAGCAACTCGCGGATCTTGCACAGCAGGTTCTGCCGGCGGCGGAGGGGGGCGGTCAGCTACACACTGAGGCGAGGCAGCGCGTGGTGCTGGATCTAGGCGTCTGGTCACCTTGAATGCACCGCGACAACGCCGCACGTGGACTCTCTGGTGGTGAATGCACGAAAAGCCCCAATAACTGACAATGGTACCATTTTCCAATCGCACTTCCGCTCTCATGGGACAGTGTACAGCCATTCGGACGCCTGCCGCCATGGAATAACCAACCATAGAATCCAACCATATTCCAAACAACGCAAACACGATCGGATAAAATTACTAATGCAACATTGCTCCTTTGTGAAGTATGTTTTTTATAAATAAAACATCGACGTGCAGTGCGAAGCAAGCACGGCACCCCAAATGCCAATCATAAACTCATCACGCCGCGTCGCAGTTCGGCAAGCACCCTATCGCGGGCGCGTCCTGTCAGCGGCACAGTCTGCGTTTCCGTGCCATGCGTGCGGACGACTGAGGCCGGCCGCCGCCACCCGGCCCGTGTCGACCTTGGGCCCGATTGCGTCTGAGCACAACCAGACACGGCTGGCCGCCTGGCCGCACAGGAAGCGCACACTCCCGGACGTCCGCGCGAGGGCGGCGCCGCCGGGAGCGACGGACGCGGGGCCGGTCGGTGGCCGGCGGACTCGCCGGGTCGCCGCGGACAAACGGACCGGCGCCGTGCCCGTCTGGGAAACCCGCCCGGTTTTACCACTCCACCGCTGTTTCCGACAACCCCACCCAGACGGACGGGGGCCGGCGGCCGTGAGGGCCGACTCGAGTGCGTGCACTCGGCGTCATCAGCGACGGCCGACGAGCGGGCCGGCCGCCAGAGCCGACCGGCGCCCGCCCCTACCTTGAACGGCCGGAAGAGTTCCGAGATGTCGGCGATGTCCTGGTCCAGCCGCAGAGGCCCGTCCGGGTAGATGACCAGGCCGGCGACGATGGCCAGCCGCGGGATGGTGAACATGAGCGCCGGGTCGTACAGGTCCAGCTGCTCCTGGCTGAGCAGACCCAACCGCAACGCCCTGGCGCAGGCGGACGCCGTCACGCGCCGGCACGGGCACGAGGGGTGGAGACGCAACTTAACACCGGTGACGCGAGTGACCTACGAGCACGCACTCTTCATGGGAGATAAGACAACATGGGCGCCCAGGGCATGCACCAGCCGCACCGGCGCCCAATGAGCCCCGACGCAAGCGCAGGCCACGCCAGTTACGACCACGGCCGCTCGATTGTTAGCCGACCAATGACGCGCGGACAGGTCCCGTCCAGCCGCGTGTGAACTGGTAACCTGACGGGGTGGCGTGCTGGGGCGCCCCTGCCATGATCCCCCCACTAATGCGCTTTGTTAAGGGCACGCGACGCCCCGGCGCGAGCGCTGCAACCGGAAGCACACGAAACTTGGGACGAGCAACAATTCAAACGGGCTACTGCTCGTGCATTGCTGTGCGCGCTTGGCCGTCCCTGTCGCGGCGGCCGCCCGGACAGTTTTGCGATGCTCGTTGATGGCCAAAACGACCACATGCCACGGACAAAACGCCAACGATTATCCTGTTGTATCAGGCTACATACTACAGACTGTGCATGCCAATGCGTTGAATTTGCTAGCTCTACATAATGGTGCACGCGCTGCCGACTATGACCGATGCCGATCAGCCACCGACTGAGCGCCGGCATGTATCACGACAAAACCAAAATAAGGCACGTCTACAATGTCGCGCGTGACACCATACAAGCCAAAACAGTCATATCACACATGCTAGTCACGTTCACTGGAGCGCATTGAATCTACTTGCCAAAAGTGAGTACGAATGGGTAACCAGTCGCCACAAAAAGCAGTTTACGTCTCCGAGCGATAACAAGAGAGTACTTCGGGGACACATCGGGGTCCACACAGGGATCAACATGGGTCGAGACCAGACAGAGCCACGGCATAACAATTCCAAGAGAGACACGTCGCCGTCTGTATAGCTCCGCCCACCCGACGGAAAGCTGCCTACAGCGGGCCGTGTTTGGCGCGCGCGCTGAGTCATGCCGCTGGATACGGTGGGAATCCCTCAGTTCCGCCTGTCATTGTCACAACATGGGTCACCAGGACTAGTCACAGGCGGCTGGTAAATACTCACGTCAAGGAGTCCGACCCCTCCATCGCCATCCAGAAGGCTTTACATTCGGGGGCTCGCAGCAGCCTCACCTCAGCTCGCTCTAGCAGCGTCCCCTCGGAGTACGTCCCTCACCTCCGCACGGTCTGGCAGAGCGTCTTCTCGGAGCCCGTCCCTCACCTCTGCACGGTCCGGCAGAGCGCCGCTTCGGAGCCCATCCCTCACCTCCGCACGGTCTGACAGAGCGTCTCCTCGGAGCCCGTCCCTCACCTCTGCACGGTCCGGCAGAGCGTCCCCTCGGAGCCCGCCCCTCACCTCAGCACGGTCTGACAGAGCGTCTCCTCAGAGTACATCCCTCACCTCTGCACGGTCTGGCAGAGCATCTCCTGGGAGTACGTTCCTCACCTCTGCACAGTCTGGCAGAGCGTCTCCTCGGAGCCCATCCCTCACCTCCGCACGGTCTGACACAGCGTCTCCTGGGAGTACGTCCCTCGCCTCTAAACGATCTGGCAGAGTGTTCCCTCCGAGCCCGTCCCTCACCTCTGCACGGTCTCAGAGAACAGTGCGATGACGTTCTGGATGAGGCCGTACTCCTTGGCGGACTTGACCGGCACCATTGCGCTTACGTAACGCAGTTCGAACTCGGC
>NW_023597054.1:39983600-40000955 GCF_011947565.3 Pollicipes pollicipes | reverse complement strand
TCGCTCTCTCTATCTCTCGCTCCTCTCTCTCTCTCTCTCTCTCTTCTCTCTCTCTCTTTCTTCTTCTCCTCTCTCTCTCTCTCTCTCTATCTCTCTCCTCGTTCTCTCTCTTCTTTTCTCTCTCTCTCTCTCTCTCTCTCTCTCTCTCTCTCTCTCTCTCTCTCTCTCTCTCTTCTCTCTCTCTCTCTCTCCTCTCTCTCTCTCTCTCTCTCTCTCTCTCTCTCTCCTCTCTCCTCTCCTCTCTCTCTCTCTCTCTCTCCTCTCTCTCTCTCTCTCTCTCTCTATCTCTCTCTCTCTCTCTCTCTCTCTCTCTCTCTCTCTCTCTCTCTCTCTCTCTCTCTCTCTTTTCACTCTCTGTTTCCCGCACGTCTCGCTCATTTACGATACGCAAAACCACACACATGTCAGGGTGCTGGCTCGGTTTCGCCTGCGCAGCGAAGATATTACGTCAGATACCATTGAAATACAAATGCGCAGTAATTGTGAGTGATTCGGCCGTCAGTCAAACACTGCCAGAGTCTATCCCACGTTTTACGCCATGAAATCTATGGTAATCTGGCGCGGGCGGACGACCGCTCGGAGCCATCCGTCACGCACCACTGTCGCTTTCCGCTGGTATCCGCGCACTCCACGGCTGATATTCACGCCACCGTGACGGCGATTAGTGCAGATGTTCTGCACGAAGTCCCAGCCGTAGTTCCACAGAAGTGGAGGCGCCCAATTAGCGGCAGCATCATCATGTCACGCGTCTACAATTAAATCAGACAAATGCAACCCGAGTATTGCACGAGATCGTTAAAACCACCGCGGTGGTTTTTGTTGCTTCGGTTCGTGCATAGGTGAGCGTAGACATTTCTCATAGCTGCGAACTGTGAACGGAACGGACCGAAGCTGTGCAAACGACCGACAATGACACAGCTCGCGGCCAATTAAGCAACATTTAGAACTAGTGCATGAAGTGCTACGAAGCACAGGAAAATGCTATTTAGTGCTCACTGTATTTACCCGCTATGGAAAAGGCAATGACCTGCGTTAAATTAAATATTTGGGGCTATGTCTCGTAACATCGAGTTTCATCAACGCATCACCGTGGTTCATTTACCTAAATACACCCATGACCACGACTGCCAATGGCTTTGCGCGGGGATGGATAGGGCACGATGCGTTGTGAACAGGTCACACGTTTTTCCTTTCAGATGCGCACTCGGGGAGTTACGCGCATTTCTACCATGAATCGCATTTATTTTGCCACCGTCCTGTGTCCGAACCGATAAAGACGGCCTACAAGCCTTATGCAAAGAAAGCGATAATGAGATGCTTTCTTAAAACAGAAAATCTGCATAACCAACACTCCCCGTACATCCCACTTAGCACATGTCAACGCGTCAGTGGATGTTTTGTGAGCGGCGCTGATTTGCATTCACCTGCTGAGGGTCCATCACCGGTGAAAATGATCTGCCATCAAGTCCATTTACTCCATGGCAGCGTTTGGCATCGCAAGCGATCCGCGCTGCAAGGTCGTGTTCAAGACACAAGCACGAAGCTGGTGGCCCGACGCGCCGCACCGACGCCGCTTGTGGCCGGCTCTCTCCAGCGCCGGCCGGCCGTCGGCCCGGCGGGCCTCGGTCGGGACTGGCGCCGGCAGGGTCAGATCCTGCCGTTATTGGGCGCCGGTCTGGCGGCGACCGGCGGGGTGGGGCTTGCGTCAGAGCGGGTCACCGCCCCGGGCCGTCTGACGACAGTGCGGCGCCGGAGCCCGCCGCCGCTGACGGAAGGGACGCCCCGGCCATACTGGGCGGTACGACACGGTACACTGGGGAGGGAGAGCTCTCAGGGGAGGAAGGGCTCCCAGAGCGCCAGCTGGGCCAGTGGGACGCCGATCGGCGGAATATACGCTTCTGCACAGGATAACGCCAGTTCTGCGCCACTATATCGCTGAGCGGACACGAGCACCCGGTGCAGTGGCGTAACATACCGGGGCCGCTTTCGAGGCCAGGTGCGTCGGTCCTCAGCAAATAATGCGGTCCAACTGTTTCCTGTGATTATCCCATCGCGGACGGTGATCACACCGCACTTATCAGAATGATACACCACGGCATATGCTTACCGCAACCCTGGCCAGCAGGTCCGGAAACTACCGTACCCGCGGCTCGGTCACGGTCAGACGCTGCAGACAGGCGTCCGCTCTGTCTCACGCGCGCCACACACTCCGCCGCACGGAGCGGCCAGTCAGCTCATGAGCCGTCCGACGCGGCGAGAGACGAGCCCAGCGAATACAACACCCGGACGGCGATGATCTGTCGAGACCAGGCGACCCCGAACGCAGCGATCTGTTCAGACCAGCCCACCGGGACGGATCACTCAGAGAGGCGCCGGCTCGGCCCAGTCTCGCACAACGGCAGCGCATCCCGCGGCCGGGCAAGCGGTGTGTCGGCCGGACGGTGACGAGGCCGACGTCCGAGTGCAGTTAGGGCGGTGCGATGACGGCGGGAACGGTACCGCGACGCACGCTGCCTGGCGCGGGCTGGACGGACGGGCGTGGCCGCTGCCGCCGCCGCCGCCGCCGCCGCCTGCCACGGACAGCGCCGCCTGCCGGTCCGCAGCGGCCGCCTGCACAGGCAGAGCTGCACACCTGGGAGCGGTGTCTCCTGACACGGACCGCGCCGCCTGCCGGTCCGCAGCGGCTGCGGCCATCTGCACGGGCAGAGCCGCAGACAGGGAGCGGTGTCCCCTGACACGCACCGCGCCGCCTGCCGGTCCGCAGCGGCCGCGGCCATCCGCACGGGCAGAGCTGCAGACGGGGAGCGGTGTCTCCTGGCACAGACCGCGCCGCCTGCCAGTCCGCAGCAGGCCGCGGCCATCCGCACGGGCAGAACTGCAGACGGGGAGCGGTGTCTCCTGGCACGGACCGCGCCGCCTGCCAGTCCGCAGCGGCTGCGGCCATCTGCACGAGCAGAGCCGCAGACGGGGAGCGGTGTCCCCTGACACAGACCGCGCCGCCTGCCGGTCCGCAGCGGCCGCGGCCATCTGCGCTGGGCAGAGCTGCAGACGGGGAGCGGTGCCGGCTAAAGCATGGACACAGAGCCGGAGGAAGAGACAGGGGAAGGGGTGGAGACGGACGAGCCGGCGCAGGCGGAGAAAAACTCGGCTGAGGTAGAGAGGGAGTCGACGGGGCCGGGAGCAGTCGGTTGAGACAGAGGAACCGGACTGCCGGGGGCAAGGACAGCGACGGGACTATTTCCAAACCAGGATATCTGTGGGCCAATCTCAGACATGTGTTTCCGTTTGACAGCCGATGAGACTTGACCCTCGTACTGCATGAGCCGGAGCCAGCAGGTGACCCCAGACAGCCAGCAGAGAACAGCTTTATTTTTTCGGTTTCGGTTCAGTCACATAAGTGAACGTCAGTACATGTTTTGAATGGCGCGACTACCACCAACATTTAATAATATCGAACTTGGGAAAACATTTAAGGAACTAAGATACTGACATCGGGATCTCTTAGCTTCCGCGCATGCAATTAAAACCAAAGGGATTTTAACAGCAGAATGCATGTGATGCAAAAAAGGCAAGATCCACTGGCAGATGTTGGGTCCGTTATACTCCTGAGACGTCGCAGTATGAGCCAGAGACCATGACAAGCCGTGTGAGCCTACTCCGCTGGAGGTCTGCGCCATAGACTACGCCGAGCCGTGTGGCTCTCCCCATTGAAGGTCTGCGCCAAAGACCGTGAGGCGTGTGAGCCTCCTCCGTCGGGGCTCACACCGCGCCACAGATGGCAACGAGGCCCGGCGCGGCCTGACGGCTGCACAGATTGATGAGAACGGCGTCGCTATGTATGTAGTTTTAGTCGCGATGTAGTCAGGATGTCAAGCGCAAGGCCGGTAAAGCACAACTAACTGAGCTGCATCATGTAATGGTTTTCTATTTGCATATCTCAACAGCGCCACACGAAGGGCTCGGCCTGTTTCACTTGGTCCCACCTTGATGTAAATCAAATACAATGCGTCACGAACTACGCTCGACAACAAAACAGCGAAAGTAGACATTTATAGGACGCCGCCATGCGATCCAGCCTGACCATCGCCGGACGATATCACCCGCTCATGCCGGAGCGCGCCAGAAACCCGCGCCCGGCGCCCCCGCCCCTGCCCCGCGGGCATGCCACGCCGAGAGTGACCCTCCGGCCCGGCCGCACGGGTCAGCCGCCCGGGTCGGTGCCGCACGCCCGCCCGGCGAAACCGGTCATCCGGACAATGACGCGGCAGCCGAGGGGCGCGCCGCTGCTGAGTCAGGGGAGCTGTCGGTTTGGCGCCGCCGGCCGGACACACCCGGCGCGCGCAGCAGGACTGGCGGGAGGTGCACTCGGGGTGTTAGATGACGGAGGAGCCGTCGAAGCCTGACCGCGCAGGGCTGTTGGTTCTACACGCTACACAGAGATACTCCAGCCAAACGGTGTGTGGTCGTCCTCAGCGGAAAGCCGGCCGAAGCGGCAGTCTAACATTTGGGTGTAAAGCAGGGCAGACTTCTTGTGGGGACGTCTGGAGAAGAGCTCCTGGCTCGGCCGTCTGCTTAGGATGGCGCGAAAAGAATCAGAAGGAAATAGATCAAGAAATACCACACAGTCATGCACGTCATAAACCAGAGGTACGGCCGGCGTAAAACGTATGATCATTGACATAATGAACTGGAGATAGGAGAAAGCATGATGAAGGGTGGAAACGAATACCCCAGGCGAATCGAGTCGGTTGCGAGTGGTAGGAACGTAAATTCACTTTGTTCTGTCCTCTGTTCTTGATTGTTCCTCTTCTGGGTTGTGTTGTAGTTGCCTCGGAGAAAATATGACATAACGTGCTCTTAAAACACATTGACTGCGACTCCGACAAATGCAGGAAAGAAAGTATGCCAAAGAGCCGCTACCAAGTCGGCAAGATGTGGACTGCAAGTCGGTGAAGAATACCACTGACGATGTCACGACTCAAAGGAGTCACAAAGTCACGTTGTGGAGTAGCTGACGTTGACGCCTGCGAGAGAGGCGGAGCGAGCCGGCGAAAAGCCGGGAGGCGAAGCCTGGCTCTGACATCAGATCATGCAGATCCGAGACGACAGGTGCACGGCGAAACGCCGGAAGAGAGACTCGATCCAGTGGCTGTAGGACATCACAGGACGGGTTTTGAACGGGCTTTTCGATCCGGTGCCCCGCGCCGCTGAAGGCTATCTGTACGGATTACTGTCCCGCACGTAGGGTGGACGGCCGCTCATGGCGCCCACTAGCTCGAAGTACCATTTGTTTTGACTCGGTTTTCGCCGCCTGGCGAGCGCCCCGGCGCATGGTGTGGGCGGTCAGCCCCCGCGGGTGTGATGTCCAGTGTGGGTTGGAGGTGGGCACGAGCTTCGGGCCGATAATCAGATCAGTGCCGCTCGGTTCCCAGGCGCCGAGCGCGGCGCGGTGTAAAGATCGCGCTACATACGTCACCCCCAGCCGCTGCTCGTGAGCCATCGGTGATGGGAGGGCACATGCAGGCGCCCGCTGATTGGGCAACACGGCATTCGCCGGCTCCATCGCCTCCATCTCCGGAGTGCACCATCTCATGTGGCCGACGCTATCGGCAGGTTCGGCGGCAGACCGCCGCCGAGAGTCGCAGCTCGGCGGCGGCAGGCCCGCGCGGCGGCGCGCGCGTGCTTTTTTGCGTGTCACGCTCGGACAGCCGGTGATATCTCCCGGCACGACGCGCGCGCGCGCGCCAGGGAGAGATCCGATAATGGTGACACCGGCCGCCCCCGGAATGATAATCGAGTCGCCAGGTGGAGGCCTGTGCAAGGCGCGGCCTCGCGATCCAAGGCGGTGGGCGGAGTGGGGAGGAGCGGAGAGAGCGCATCGCTCCTTGGTCTGCCACCGGGCGCGGTGTTTTTATGACGCTCTCGCTTTCGTCGGCTGGTGTTCGGCGCCGGCGCCGGAGGCCCCGGCTCCCGCCGGTGCCACGCGCGGGAGGCCGCCCAATCGGCGTGTCACCATCGTCTCTCCGGGTGGCTGACCCCTGTCAATGCGCGGGCGAAGGTCGCCGACCTGCGGACACGGCGTCGCAGACGGGCACCGTGACGCAGACCCAGTGGATGGCGGGAGTTTCCATTAAAAAGCTGTCATAGACCGAGCGGTGGCCAGCGCCATCGCCACGCAGCGGTTAATGGAAAACTGGGCCCGGGTCAGCGGGCGCCGGCGGATGCGGAGCCTCCGGCCGGTCGTGCCGGCTCGGGGGTGCGTCGAGCCAGCGAACCGGAGCCGCAGCCCGCCGGCCGAAGTCGCTGCGGCTGGTACGGGCTCAGCCGGCAGCCGGCATAACCACCAGCAGCTGGCAGCTGAGACGCCCAGCTCAAGCGACGTAACCAGACGCGGCGCAAGATTCAACCACGGCCGGATGGCGACGCCATTAAACCTGACGGTCCGTGAAGCCACGATCAGGTGGCGGCGCTGCTAACCGGCGATGCGAGCCGGACCGGCTGACTGTGAAGCAGCAATCGGCGGGCTTTCCAGCGGCGAGCCTGGGCCACGGCGAAACTGTGTGCCACGGCAGGGCCCCTGTGGCATAGCAATTGTCCGCCAAATGGCCCTCTGTCCGGATCCCGATCGGGACCGAGATGGAGGCGCCTCCATCCGACCGGAACCCCGAGAGTGCTCGCCGGCCGGCTCTTCGACCGAATCGTTGGATCTTCCCCTGAACGCGATCAGATCTCCCCCGATACCAGCCAAGACCGGCCCCGAGCATCAATGCCGGCCGGCGGACTACCGCAGCACCGGTGCTGTTCAGAAACCAGCGATGTCCGCCGCGGGCGCGCACGCACGCGCCGATCCGTGCCGTGCCAGACCTGTCGACGGCGCCGGCTGTGCTACCGGTGCAGCGTCGAGCGCGGGGCGAGGCGCTCTCGCTCGGGCAGCGGCGCTCCGCCCGCCCCCGCCGAGAGGTGCCCCGCCAGCCTGTTTGCGCCGCGCCGCTGGGTCAAGAGCAGCGTCAGCGGTGCGCCGAATACGGCGCCCTCTGGACCGCGCGCGCCGCCCGCCGCCAAATGACAGCCCGCTGACCCATATGGCGGCGCGCTTGCAAAGCCGCGCCGCGCCGCGCGCGACCTGATTTCGGCGACACGTGCGGGGTGGTGCGAACGCCGCGTGCGGGCTGCGGGCGGCGCCGCGTGGCTGGCAGCCGCAGCCAGCCTGGCCGGCCTGGCCGCCGTCCCGAGCCCGGCAGGTGGTGTCGGCTCGCCCGCGGCGCCAGCGCGTGCCAGGCCACGCACAACCACGCTCTCTCGGTGCTGGCTTAGGCTGAGGGTGAGTCGGACTTTTGTTGCTGATGGTATTATGAGTGCGTCGTTGCAGTTCGTTTAAGGGAGCTAGTCCGCATTGACCAAAAAGAAAATCACGATAAAAAAACCCACATTGACGCGGTAGGTTTAACTGTATCAAACTGCAGAGAGCGACAAGCTCTGTGAAGAAAAGACCTAGGATGCGTCTCCTTGATATTCTTAAACGGATAGTCCGAGCACGTCCTGACAAGAGGGGCTGCCGTGGTCTGGCCACCATACTCATTATGCTGACAGATAGGTCGTGGAAAAGGCGGCCGGTCGCTGCTCAACTCAGCGCAGCAAATTATCTACGCTCATGAGGCCGAACTGTTCTACGCCTCGGTTCAGAGGCCGAACTGTTCAGCTGCTGACGGCGACGGCCGAGGGCTGGGCTTAGCGTGGGAACCGCAGTGGCCACTGCACCCGGGCCAGGCCTGCCTTTTCGCGGATCGCTTTGCGCCGCCCGAGCTCCGCAATCAGACGAAATTCCGGCGCCGACTCCGGCTGCGTCGTCCAAGCCGGGCGACAACGGTACAGGGTCAGCCGGCGCGGGGACCCCGCCACAGGAAATCGGCGCAGTTTTATACGGTCCGGCCCTGATTACAGTAATTACGGGAGAAATTCACGGTGCCACTCGGGCGGTGGACATTACTGACGGCAGCTGTCGTCCTCAAAAACCCCGACCGGAGAGGCAGCGAGAGACTCTCGAGGCGCCAGGCGTCGAGATGGCGACAGAGAGAGGGGCGTGCTCGAAGCTGAGAGGAGGAAGCCGAGTGCTGAGGACCCAGTGAAATGTAAAGGATGGGGCACAGTGGATGGTGGGGTGACGAGGGAGAGACGAGCGAGAGAGAGGCACGATATACGGAGAGATAAGAGCATGACAGTGAAAAGTGAGAAAGATGTCGGCGTAAAAGGAACTGAAGTACACGTTTTAGAAGCCGACGAAGATAGAGCGGCCTAGGTAGTATATTAATGCGTTTCTAAATTTTGAAAGCAACGCAAGCATGTACTTCCTTTTTACATTACGCATGCTCCAAGTTCGCTCGTGGAGTACGTGATGCCCAGATAGCCTGCACCCACGCCTGTCCTCCACCGCCGGTCCCGCTCTTTCTGGGCCAACTCCCTGTCCGCCGGATCCGTTTTTACACAGGCCAACAAGGAAGTAGGCGTAATGGCGACCGCGTAATAGGGCCGAGCCGGGATTTATTCGTCTTTCGCCGGGGCCTTTGTTTGAAGGGCGCGCCAGCGCGGCGGCTCAGGGGCGCAGACGAGCTCTCATGCCTTCGGCGGCTTTCTCAGCGCGGCTCGGTGCGCCGCACGCACCCATGGCGCCGCCGGCTAGGCCGACCTTTCTCTGCCTGCCGTCGGTGATGACGCCGTCGTCATTATGCATAGCCTGGCGTGCAGATCTGTCCGTCGGCGAGCGCGCAAAAGTGAAACCGAATGACGCCACGCGGCCGACAATTAGGATTTAGATACGTGCAAGGAAAGTGGTGGCGGCGCCGGCCAGTCTGAGGCAGGGGCGGCGCTGGGAGCGGTGCGGGCACGCTGGGGTGGCGAGGGGCACACCTCCAGTGCTGGCGCCGGACGCGACTACGCCAGGCTGAGCGCGGCGATTTCGCTTCGATTTTGTTTGGAGCGCTGACGGAACTCTCACCGGCTGTGTGTAATGAGACCCGAGCTGCTGACGTGCCTGCTACAGTGTCGTAGGTGGCTTTGTGCCGGTTTCCTTGAGTCAGAAACCCGCTCTGCTCTGCGACGAACGACAGATCGGTTTGGGTAATGTTCCTCCAAACGGTGTCAGGCTCAAGAGATCGGGCGGTTGGATGAATTGTTGTTTTGTATGAAACTTGAAGGAGTGCGCCAGCGCCTCTTCTCCCCCCCCCCCCCCCCCCCAGATACACACCTACACACGGACACACACACACACACACACACACATACTTGTCACGGTGTGACGACGCTTGACCGGGATTTTCACCAAGAACTGAATGAGCACACTGCCTTCCGAGTCATGTCAGACTGATAAAGATGGAGGATCCGAGGAACGGGAGAGGGAGGGGAGAGGGAGGGATGAAGACAGGCAGGCCAGTCATGTAAGATTTCGGAGTTCTTAGCATATCCCATGTCGGTGGGTTGTTTAAAGGAAAAATGTGTTCTATCCATTTTGGTACATGCTTCAAGAATGGTGATAACATTATGCAAAAATGATCGTATTAGCATTTTGTTTTACTCAGTAGTTTTCTTAGGATATCATGGAGGCAAAATGTGTTGCAGATTATTGCGGCATTGTTAGAGCAAACTCAGAGGCTAGTCAAAAAGCCAGCTTACTTTATTGGAGAGTCTCTTTTTATGCACACCTGGGTGAAAAACGATAGCCAAGTTTGGTGCCAATGTGTCGGAACTGTCGCCCGGTACGCCGGGCAGGAGTGGGGCCACAGGAGTGGGGTCAAGGGAACAGGGTCACAGGAGCGGGGTTAGAGGAGCGGGTCACATGAGTGGATTCACAGGGGCGTGGTCACAGGTGCGGGATCGCAGGAGTGGGTTCACAGGAGCGGGGCCACAGGAGCAGGGTCACAGGAGCGGGTTAAAGATGCGGGGTCACGGGAGCGAGGTCACAGGAGTGGGGTCACATAAGGGTATAAAACCAGCGGGGCTGGCTATCACATATCACAGTAGCCCGCAGCGAGCTTAACAGCACTGGCGTCAAAGCCGACAAGTTTGCAGCCTGGTTTGTCCAAGCAATCACCGTTTGGAAGGCTACGGCTGATAGGCCAATCGACCAGCTGAAGTTCGACAGCGCAAATCTTCAACTTCAGCTCGCATATCTGACCAGCCGATGAAAGCATGTTATGCCAAATTCACAGCTTTTAAATTCGAATCGTATCGTATTTGAGCAACTGAAGTGAGATACGAACTAGGGTAACATGCAATACGAATCACACGAGAGTATAGCCCGTTGTAACAGGACGCCTCTGCAGAACTCAGCCAATTCCTCAGCATTTGCGAATGGTGGCGAAATCAATCCAAAGCATGTATTTCGGTGAATGGCAAAGACTGGAAGCAAAACGGAACACGCACAGGCAATCTAAAGCCCTGTCATTCAGCGTGCAGGTGGTTCCACTGTTTTCCTTGCCAGTGCAACAGGCGGCCTCCAGACATGTCGAGAGCGAGGTTTGGACGAACTAAAAAGAGCTTGAGGTTCTCCTAAAAGATGGCTCCGTGATTTCGCTAATTATCGTGACTGATGCTCTGAGTTTTCTATTGTTTCATCATTGACACCGCCTATCGTCGTTTTCGTGGGGTTTTTCGCGGACAGTTTTGTAACGTTTTTCAGTGTTCTTGCACGGGGCAGTGGTTGGATGTCAGTAGCCCTGTTCAACCCATGTACTCGCCGTCTATTAAATCTGTGTAACGTTGAGCTGAGGATAACCACATTCTGTGTGGATCGTCTAAAACAATACAATAAATAGAAATAAATAATCGTTGCGCCCTTGCTGCTTCTGAAAATCATTTTATGAGTGCTTCGAATTTCGGGATCCTCGGACTAGAAGGTACTTCATCGCGTCAAATCCTCGCTTATAAAACTTTGCATTGCGACCTCCGGTTGCAACAGATATGTATTTCGGTTAGTTAGCATCTCGCGTTCTGACAATAAAAAGGTCTCCCACTAGCGGCGAGACCGCATTTTATCACGCCCGTGATGCTGCAATTACTCCGTCGAAACAGCAAACTGTGGAGGCCGGCCAACATAGAAAAACGTACGCGTGGGGTGGACGTGCGTGAACTCACCGCACATGCCAATGGGACGTCGCCTACTGATCTCTAATGCACGCCTGCTGTCGTGGTAGGGGGAACAGTGATAGATGAGATAGCAAAGGGGACGTGCATTTATTTCCTTCTGCCGCCGAGCACATTCCTCATTACGGCTAAAGATGGCGGTGTCGTTTTCGGTGTCAAGCTGCAGGAAAGAGAGAATCGACCGGTAGAAAAAGTCCATCAAACACAGGAACAGCACTGCCCTGAAGAGAGTCATTTGGATTGACCTTTGCTGTCGGGGCCGTTAGTTCAGCGGATGCCGGGTGTGGTGAGTTTCACAAGCCACAGCCATGAGGAAATGGTTACCAAGGATGCCCGTCATTTGTTTGTCACGCAGTAGTGAACTCGCTAATTTCGTTGGAAGACCGCAGAGGCAGGCTGATGTTCAGGTCTGAGTAATGATCAGCAGGTGGAACAAGCCCATCGAATGGTGTCGGTACTGGTAATGGAAGTTTATTGCGCCCTCAGCGATGTCTGAAGCCTTCCCACGCCATTATGCAGTGAAGACTAGGTTATTGGAGGCGCTATAATGAATCATTTCACGTTCAGGAAACAATGCAGGCACGGTTACTCGATTTATGCAAATGCAAGACTTATCGGCAAATGCATATCCTTTTGCCTCCCGCGAAATGCATGTGGATTTTGAATCCACCGTAAAGGTGTAAACCACCTAGCAAGAATATAAGCCTGCAGTGTGCAGCGGCCGCGCTCAGTTCAGATCGTCTGCTGCCGCAGCGCCCGCTCAGCGGCGGTGCTGCCGCCGCGCACTGAGCGCCGACACGTCCCGCCACGCTACCCTATCCGGGTCAGGGCGGTCAGGGAGCGCGGCTCGCGGTGTTGGCGCCACCACGCGCCGACGCTGGCCGGTCGCTCGTGACTGCAGGCAGACCGCCGCGGCCGGCTGCTCGAGGCTGCTCGAGCCGCTCGCTCGCCGTCCGGTGGAGCCGGGTCCAGCCGCCTCTCGGAGACGTCGACCCATCCTGTCCCGAGCCGTCCTGTCCCGACCCGTCCTGTCCCGAGCCGTCCTGTCCCGAGCCGTCCTATCCCGAGCCGTCCTGCCCCGAGCCAGCCTGTCTCAAGCCAGCCTGTCCAAAGCAGCCATGTTCCGAGCCAGCCTGTCTCGAGCCACCCTGTCCAGAGCAGTCATGTTCCGAGCCAGCCTTCATTTTATGAAACGGTCGGTTGTGAGCGTCTTGGGTGCGCCAATGGAGTCCTAAGTCTTGGGCCACTCTGCTGCTCACCAGCCACAGTTCGAGGCCGTCTTCAATCGTCGGCACCATCGTCGCGTCCGCGCCGGTCGCATCGTGGTCCGCCACTGCCGCCACCCCCTCTGTCCACTCCTGCGCCCCCTCTCCTCCGGCCCGTGCTGCGACGTCGCCCGGGCCTTCCATCGGGCGGTCGACGCTCCACCGCTCGGCCGCCGCCGGGCCGAGCCGTCACGACAGTCGCGCCGCTCGCCGCTCCTGGACGCCTCCACGCGGCTCCGGCCGGGCGCTGCGCCGCCACCGGCGCGCCGGCTGGCCGCCGCCGCGCGGGCTCCGCGCGACACGGTCACACGCGCGAGGCGTCAGGCGCGGACCCAGGCGTGGGTCGTGTTCAGGCGGCGAGGCGAACAGTCATGGAAACAGTTAGGTCAGCGGCGCTGGCGGCGCGGGCGCGGACGGCGCCCAACGTCGCCTTGACGGCCGCTGAGGACCTAATCCGGTCAAGATGACGGCTGCGGCGTGTTGGGCCGGACGCGCCGCGATTTTCCGTTCGTTAGATCCCTCGGGCAGATAACCAGATTCAATTACAGGCAGCTGGCTGGTGAGAATTAGTCATCTGGTGTACTGAGGGATACACACGTCAGTTTCTTTGCTTATCTGTGCCAGCTGCTCGACTACGAGTGATGTAGTTTTGAGAGGAGCGCTTTGTGCCGCCTCAGAGGCCCCATCTCGCGTGGTGTGGCCAGGCACCGCATGGGAAGTCGAGCCACGTTTCAAAATGGCTCCCGGGCGAAAGAGAACATCACGTCAGCGCGGGAGCGATTTAGCCCGCCGTACTCCGTGTTCGCTGTCGCTGGCAGATAGGCGAAAGTGGTTTTGTCCATTACTGCCGCCGGCCAACACGGTCGCGGTGCAGTACATTCACGGAAACAATGCGGCGGTGGACACCGCGTAACAGTGACAGCGTAGGAATTCCGCGGGGCGGAAGCGTGCTCTGAGGACATAGCATGACGGCAGCCACGCGAGTCCGCCCGTCTCCCTGGTCGACCGGCGAGCGGGTGTGGGCTGGCTGGGCGGGCCGCGAGAGCCACAGCGCGACGATTGCAGACCGGCGAGCGTTGCGCAAGGCTGGGCCATGCTTTGCCTGCCAGCGACGCTGCGGTATCGACGTGTGTGTGTGAGAGCGATAAGGATGGAACGGGTTTTTCACAGTTGGGTGCGGTGCGCGGCGAGCAGAACGAGTTTGTGTCGCGATCAGAAGGTATTACGTTATGCGGTGCAACCAAGCTGCAAGATGAAGATGCAGAGCTGTTTACCGATTTTGACACGAATGGCACTCGTCAGAAGTTCAGCGTCTGATGTCGTATATCACACGTGCGACGACTATGACGGATGCTGAAATAAGATTCACGGTGACCTTAACATAACGCATTTACAGTAAGCTCCTTTTTGTTTGTACTTGCAATGCTCATGGCTATCCGAATCAATTATGTGATCGAAGGGGATCTTGTGATATATATGTTTCCCGTTCTATCCCATATGGTGTTTGATATGCAGCTCGCATTCTCGTGAACTGTGGTGGCTTATCCAACAACTCATCCCATTTTTATCAGCCTTTTTATTTGTCAGTGTGCTGAGTGTAGCCTCTCAGTTCTCCTGCCTTCCTGGCCCCTTGCTTCCTCAAGACCGATTGAAATGTGCATCCTAGGCGACTTAACGGATGACTTCAGTCCTCAATGGCCTTCTGTGTCGATGTGAGTGAGGCAGTTGCCCGGCGGAGACTTAATTAGCAGTTTGGCCGGATGTCTCTCCGAAATAACACCTCTAGCCTCGGAGGTTACACAGCTGTTTTGGTGTCGGGGCCTTGTGTGAGCGGGCGACCTCCGCCGTCGGCTGCTGTGACACAGGCGAGGTCAGGGGTGACGGCGGACGGGCAGCCCTCGGAAGAGCCTTCCCCACAATGCCGCTGCCTATAAACTGTCTCATCAAACCGGCGCACCCGCAGCTCCGCGACCTTAACTGAACTGCACCTCTCGCCGGGGTGCGGGCGACATCCACAGTGGTGCACCGCCACCGAGTGGATCACCAGCGGAGCGCGCCAGTCACCGCACCGTGCGCCCCTGGAGCAAGGGGCACTCTGCAGATGAGGCGTGTACACCGCCGTCTCGGAAACGAGACGAACTCGACCTCGGAACGGTCGCATGGATCACAACCTGGCGGTGCTTGGAGGCGAGAGCACGGGCGATCAAGAGAGCATAGGATAGCTCCAGTTGAAGCGCCGACGTCGAGTTAGTAATAAATTCGGGGTGAGCTTTTAATGAGATTGGACTTAACTTTTTTCAGTGCGCGTAACACATGATTAATCATCTCATCTCCTCTGGATTACAATCGTGGTAGCTTTATCTTTTTGGGCCGTCAGGTCTTTCCGTTACATTTCGTATCCAACATTTTTTCCTCCATGATGCCAATGGTAGGTTACCGCACGCTGATGCATATCTGTTATTCGCCGATGTTATAGTCAAAACTTTGCATACATTTTTCAAGAGAAGGTGCGAATGACTGGTAAAGTATATGCCATGGGTGTGGAAGATTGCGAAAATGATTACCGTCCGTGGGTCCGACTGCCTTTAACATGACAGTGAATCTCAAGGTTTTCTCAGTAAAACTCTTCGAGCGTCGCTAGATGGTCTTCAGAGAAGGACCGCGACCACATTGCCGTCACCACAGCTAGCGCGCCACAGCCGCTGCCAGATGACGCCAGAACAAAGCCGCCTGAGTGCCGTGGTGTTGGAATGGGGCCTGGCCTGCGTGAGCCCTGACCCCTGCGGTCGGCAGACATCCGAGTACGCTGCAGCCGTCAGCCGCAACCTCGCCAAGTCCGCCGGCTGTCCCGGGATGACGTCAAGCCTTGGGAAAATATGCAACGGCGTTGGCTTGAGTGTTCTAATCACACCTTCCGCAATGTAGACGGCGAGCTGTTGCGGTGGTATCGCCAGTGTCGGCTCGGACCGGGCGCTCGTGGACTCGTGACGGTCCAATCTGTGTAACGGAAATAGTGTCGGCTCTCAGTCACGCTGCGCGTGATACTCCCCCCGTGGGTGTTTGGTATCCCTGACCTCCGACTGTGAGCATGACTTTGATTTGTAGACAACGGTACGGTTTCACTCGCGAGCTGCATGCATGAGATCGGTACTGCTGTACCCGCAACTCATTTGCATGACGTTCGCCCGGCCGCTTTTCCCTGCAGAGGAACGCAGTGTCGCCCTGGCAAGATCTCAGCCCGATCGCTTCCGCGTCAGCCATGAGGGGCGTCGTGGAGCGGAATCTGGAGCCTGCGACGGCCGAGGTGGCGAGCGAGTAGCAGCGGAATGGTAGACGATTTGGCTGATAGAGACGATCAGAGCGTGGAATGCCATGCCCATTGACGCTCGGAAACTTTAAATACTTATGATATGAATGCGGGCAATGTGGAGCGTGTCAACGGAGTCATGGGCTGCTTATTTCCTACAATTACATTGATTAGCCGGTTGAATAATAATTAGTCGATGAATTCACATTAGATGCGCTTCGACTTCATTCGCAATGTCTGAAAAGCTTCTGATTTACGCTAATGAAGGCGTCTTATCAGTTAACCAATAGCATCGAATGCTGTGATTTCGTGTGATTTTCTTTCACATCAGTGTGGGATTCACCTCTCTATAAATTCTTCCCAATGCAAATGATGCACCCGAGTAAATTTGCCACTTCACTGCATTTACCCTACAAATGAACAAATGTCCACATCAATACCCTGTATGGCTCTAAAAACGGCACGCTGTCAACAGGTTGGATGCACCCACGGCATGTGCTTTCCAACTTTGTCAGGGTGAGGCGTGCCGGACCGGCGAAATAAGCATCGGCATTGTTCACAACTTTCCAGCTTCGGCTCATTTTTGAAGACGACGCCCCGTGGCGTTGGATGAATACTGAACTTATGGCAGGTTCGGGTCGGAGGACTATTCGGCGCAAACAATGCACACCATTCACTGACCATGTAGTATGGACATGGCCTTTTAGCAACCCCAACATCCAATGGACGCACCAGGTTACCATTGGATTTTGTCATACAGAGCACCCTGCACAACTTATCTGATGGTGAAATTTTAACGTCATTTTGGGCGAGCAGACAAACAAGCTCAGAAACTCAAACTATCGATTCGATGACTTCATAGGCTTTTTAGCCATATTTGTTTGACTCATTAGTAAACACGAGGTTACATTTAATGTGCAATTTCTCATTTATGATGAGGTCCCTGGAGCAGTTTCGTATGAGAGAATGACCGACCCACGACACTCGTAGTTTCCATGCGTTATTAGCCCAATTTGACATATACAATACAACCTTGAACTTCATGTAGCTACATGCCACATTTATCGGTAAATTGTTGGTGTGCGATTGGCTAACCGGACAGAAAACCTGCCATGCTCGAGAAATACCTGACAGCAGGGCCATTGGTACTCATTGAAGCATTCATAGCACTGGATTAACTGTGGCGTAACAATCGATGCCGTGCTTGCCTTGGCCGTCAGTACTTTGCTTTCCGGCACACTGTGTCCTTCACCACGTATAGTTAACATTTTATTGAGATTGGACTTTCTAGCTACTGTTGGTTTCGGAGGTAATTGGATACATTTCCACTTTACCGACCCCAATTTCCGCGATATTTTTACAGTTGATTGGTCACAAGAGGCCATGTTTGTACGGTGCGCAAAGTGATTCGAGGAATAAATTGTCCTTGTCGCGACGTCGCGAAACCATCGTTTTTTGCGCTCTCTCATACGCCTCGTGCCTATTTTGTCTTCCAAAGTTCCTTCGGTGTAGAAGTTTCCAAATGGGCGGAAGTCATTCTACTATTATTGCGGAGAGCGTGCGGCCTTGAGCACGTTAAAATGCTTTGGCGATTATTAACGCCAGCTGTGGCGCCGTACGTGACTGATGTCAACTATTTTTTTTTTT